>NC_084739.1:28852215-28934715 GCF_033978785.1 Entelurus aequoreus | reverse complement strand
ACTTTAAATATGATGTTCTTGAAAGAGGGGGCGAGGCGGAGTTTTTAGCCTGTTTGAAAAAAAGTTCCTCCCCCCCAATCACCTGAGCAAGACATTACTGGGCAGTCAAAAGTAAGACTGGAAATAATTGAAAACATTTCTGCCAAGGAGAGAGTCTGGGTACATTTAGAAAGCTGAGGCTATGCTCACAATTTCAGCACAGAAAATGTGAGGAATCAATAACTATTGCAAATGTGCACACAGTCTCAATGCTTGAGCATTAGAGGTTTTGGTGCTGTGAAAAATAATTTCTGCAGTTCACAAACTGTATTTTGTCCTCCGCTTTTGTTGTTCCTCCCAGGATTTTAAACAACTTTCTGGCCACCATTCTAAGTCTTTACAAACTGAGATATCACTGTCCATTAACAGTCTATATATAATTTAACATTCACAGTAAAACTAATCAGTTCACTCCACTACATATTACATTCCACATCATTATGCATGATGCAAAGATAGTGTAGTTGGGTTTTAAAGACAAAAGTGGCAACTTCAATTGACCGCAGTGAGAAATCATGTGGTTTGGTTACAGTGCCTATTTTTCCTGTTGGAAGCGCATGCAGCTTATGTCATGTGACACACTTGCCAATATCATAACTTATTTCTTGTCCATTCATATTTCCAGAAAGAATCTTTTGGTCAGTGCTCATTTGATCCCAAACTCCCCAGTGTATTCTGGGAAATGCTGGTGTAGCTTCTCACCTTGGCACTCACATCAAGGAAGGACATCTCTCCCATTACATTCCATGATCAGCAGCCTGCTGATTTTTTTCCTGTTGTTTCCCTTTGAAAATGTCTCTGCACCCTCCACAGTTTGGCCTTCAATGAAAGCGGCGATTGTAATATTTTTAGTGGAGCACAGTCGTCAGTGAAAAGTTCAGAGTGTGTAACCAATTTTTCTTGTTCAAGGAGGCATTGCTGTCGATTGCGTTCTCCTTCCCGGGATGTGGTTCCAAGGCTCATTCAGTGCATACAGTGGGATTGGAGAGTGGGAGTCTTGCGGTGTACCTCGAACTTATCCAACCTCTAGCGTGGTTTGTTGAGGAAAAACACCAGACAGCAAGTCTGACATTTTTCACATGACAAAATCAATTATTTGTTTACATTCTGGGCTATTTTGTAAATTGTCTTTTTGATGGTAAAATTGCCAGTGGTCGAACTATCGATTGGAAACAATTAAAGTTGACGTAAATCCTGATTGCACTGCTGTGTAAAATACATGCGGTCTTACTTTGTTCTATGTCAGAGCAAATATTTTTAAGTGCTACAGTAGCTTTAGACAGCTCATCCCCCAAAGGATGCCTTATCTTTAGGGAGTTTTATTGCATGATTAAGAGACTATGACTTATAGAACAAAAAATGCTAAATATTAAGGAAGTAAATTAATCTAATTTGCACTTTGTGTAAGGTCAGTGAATTATTTTGTGAGAAAGAGTTGACCTCAGGGGTGGCCTTTAAACTCTGTGGCAGCAATCTTGTCATTCCCAAACATGTTGTACGATCATTTGCTTTTTCCTCAAATACAACCCTACGTTTAGCTTATGTAATTTTTAACTGTATCACCAATCTTCGTTTTATTGAACCAATGACAAATGCTGCCCTCACACAGCTTGACATCGCAGTTGTTCACAGATTGGCAATATGTATGTGGCGGTGGAGGCGTGGCCAGGGTTGTGTCAAGAGTGTGGTGGGGGCATTGTTAACATGTTGTCTTTGTATGACAAATATGTCTTATTAGCTATTTGATCAACTCAGGTTGTCAAAGAAAAACTGTTATGACCAGATATACAGTTTGACTAGTGAGCAATTTGGCTGCGTTGGGAGCAGCTGTTTCAATCGATAAGCAACAGTGTTGAATCTGTAGATTAATCTAGTGTAGAAACATAAACTGTATATCGCACAAAACTAGAAATCAGTTAACATTTTTTGTTTTTAAAACAACGCGAGAGCCAGGGCTGCCCGTGAAAAGATTCACACGGTATTTTTTTATATTTAAAGATGAATGTGCCTATATGTGTTCTCATTCATCCAGGTTATTGTTATTCTTAGGACATTCTACTGTTCATTTGACTGTTCAGTTTGTCTGTCTGACATTTGGCCTCTCATCCGAGTAGTTTTCATCAGTTCATGCTCATAGACTTAGATTGGACTGCTCCAGGGGCCCACGAAAACCTAAGAAAAATGTGTCAATATAGTACTTTATTGCTTCTTATTAAATATATTAGTATTTTTCATTTTGACAGGAAAAAATACATGTACGCACATTGTACACACCTGATTTTTTATATATACAGTCGTGGTCAAAAGTTTAAATACACTTGTGAAGGAAATAATGTCATGGCTCTCTTGAGTTTCCAAATATTTCTACAACTCTTATTTTTTTTGTGATAGAGTGATTGGAGCACATACTTGTTGGTCACAAAAAACATTCATGAAATTTGGTTCTTTTATGAATTTAGTATGAGTCTACTGAAAATGTGACCAAATCTGCTGGACCAAAAGTTTGCATACAGCAATGTTATTATTTGGTTACATGTCCCTTGCCAAGTTTCACTGCAAAAAGGCTCTTTTTGTAGCCATCCACAAGGTTCTGGCAAGTTCTGGTTGAATTTTTGACCAGTCCTCTTGACAAAATTGGTGCAGTTCAGCAAAAAGTTATGGTTTTCTGACATGGATTTGTTTCTTCAGCATTGCCCACACGTTTCACTCAGGACTTTGGGAAGGTCATTCTGAAACCTTAATTCAAGCCTGATTTAGCCATTCCATTACCACTTTTGACATGTGTTTGGGGTCATTGTCCTGTTGTAACACCCAACTGTGCCCAAGACCCAACCCCCGGGCCGATGATTTTAGGTTGTCCTGGAGAATTTGGAGGTAATCCTCCTTTTTCATTGTCCCATTTACACTCCGTAAAGCACCAGTTCCAATGGTAGCAAAACAGGCCCATAGCATAATACTACCACCACCATGCTTGACGGTAGGTATGGTGTTCCTGGGATTAAATGCCTCACCTTTTCTCCTCCAAACATATTGCTGGGTATTGTGGCCAAATAGATAAATTTTTGTTTCATCTGACATCACATGGACAATGATAAGACCTTCTGGAGGAAAGTTCTGTGGTCAGATGAAACAAAAATTGAGCTGTTTGGCCACAATACCCAGCATTATGTTTGGAGGAGAAAAAGTGAGGCCTTTAATATCAGGAACACCATGCTTACTGTCAAGCATGGTGGTGGTAGTATTATGCTCTGGGCCTGTTCTGCTGCCAATGGAACCGGTGCTTTACAGAGAGTAAATGGGACAATGAAAAAGGAGGATTACCTCCAAAGTCTTCAAGACAACCTAAAATCATCAGCCTTGGGGGGGGGGGAGGTTGGGTCTTGGGGGCAGTTGGGTGTTCCAACAGGACAATGACCCCAAACACACGTCAAAAGTGGTAAAGGAGGGGCTAAATCAGACTAGAATTAAAGTTTTAGAATGGCCTTCCCACTGTGTTTGTATCAGTATACAGTTGAATTAGTTTCCAACCTAATTGCTTGTTAAACAGGGTTCGTAAATAGAGAAGTGTACATTGAAGCAAATTTCTCCATAAGAAATAATATGAACATGAATATTGGGTTTCAGCTAAGGATGGATCCGGTACTTTTTTGGCACCGACCAAATCCCACTGGTCCTACAGGGCACCGATTCCTGTGAAATCCAACGGTGCCATGTTACGGTATATGGGTTGCACATGACATCACGTCCAGTTACAGACTCAGCCGGCTCAAACAATCAATGTGCTACCGGGCACAAAATTGCTTTGTCAAACAACACATATTTTGCTCTGTTGTTCGTAAATTGAACGTTTGTACAATGAGGGGTTTGAAGTCTAGGTTCTATTGTATTTAATATAGTTGTAATGAAGCAAAGCTGATGAGCAAATTTAATGTTGTTTTAATTGTGTTCAGACTACTATTTTAGCCGTTAGTATTATGTGAACCATGCCTGAATATGTTGAGTAGTACCTAACTCATATCTAGGATAGTATATACTGTACATAGTTTAATTAATCTATAAAGCAGGCACAGGTTGAGCTATTTAGATGCTGAAGACCTTTGCACAAGACTTTGTGAAAACAGATTTCAATGACCTTTCTTTAGTCAAGTCCTGTTTAGAGAGTTGCTCCTATGGGGAGTCAGCACCAGCATGGGGAGGGCAGCATGGGAAGGAAGAGCAAGTGTTTAGGATCGTGGTCGTTGTTTTCTAGTCAGGCGCAGAGTGGGCAACTGAGGTGAGTGGCGTGCTGGGCTGCAGAAGTTTGGATCAAAGGCAGAACAGATGTGTTTCCACTCCCCCCACTTCTTCTGTGCTCTGGACGGGCCTGTGTGTTTACTCATCACCTCAGCACGCCTCAGTTTTTCTCAGCTCACAACAGCCAGCGCCGCAACTTTCCCAAGGACCCGCGGCCATCGGATGCTGCTCTCCCCTCCACCTGGGCCAAATACACAGCTACATGACACGTGGTTCTGTCCACTCGTTTCACCCTATCATAGAACTGCTTTGATTGTTTTGTGAGCCCATACTGTTGGGTTTACGTTAATCTTTACAATATGGGTGCATCCACAAACCTCCCTCTTCAATTTTCATTAAGTCCATGCCCTTGCATGTTGGTTGACTTTGTTGAAGGAGAGATGAGGTGAGCTTAGACAAACATGGCATTTTTTGGCAATAGGGTGAAGGTTAGTGTTTGTGCACTTTGCAGGAGGTATTTTTTTTGTTAACTCAGTGGAGGATTTGTTTGTTTGTTGGTGCCAATTCAAGTTTTTTTGTAAACTTGGTCGTTCCAAAAATAAAGCCTTTCATCCAAAAACTTGTAAGAGGTATTAAACATTTCAACATGTTAGGAATTGTGAGTGTGTCTGTGTGTGTGCGCTTGTGTAATTGTGTTTGACAGATTTCAGATTTTTTTCTTGCCTGTTTATCACCTTAATTGAAGCTTTGCATGTTTCAAAAAGTTATCCTTTATTTAAAAATAATTTGTCATTTCTGGTGTTAAGAATTTGTGGTAAAACCCAGTGGACCAAAATTCCTGCTAAAAGCTACAGTAATGCTTGAATGTGTAGATCCAAATTCAATAGCTAATATTTTTTAATCATGAAATTATTGTGTGATTCTGTGCATTACAAGCATATTTAAGTTAAAAAATATATATATATATCAGACTATTTACCTATTTGTGCTCTACTTTTGAGTGTAGCTGAAGCAACATAATCTCTATCACTAGATTTATCTCAGATATTAAGGTTCTCCTTTTGTTGGCCTCCTTTTTTTAAAAAGTTATTTCAATGAGTCACCCAGAGTTAGTTTAAGCTATTAGAATCTGCTGCTTGGCTTTTAAATCAAGTGATTCATTCTCCTCCTTGTGCCCCTTTTCCGGACTTATCTCAATGTTCTGCCTTCCATATGCTCCGTCCTGTTAATAGCTCCTAGTGTGGAAGCAAGATGTTTTGGAAGGCATTCACTGTTTTTTTTTTCTTTGGAAAAAAAGAGTTAATGAAGTGAAAGGTATTATATTTATATAGCGCTTTTTATTCTAGAGAGTCAAAGCGCTTTACATAGTGAAACCCATCATCTACATTTTTAAGCGACATGTGTGGGGGGCGGCACTGGGAGCAAGGTGGGTAAAGAGTTTTGCCCAAGGACACAACAGCAGTGACTTGGATGGCGGAAGATGGAAGGAAATCTGGAACTCTCAAGTTGCTGGCACGACCGCTATACCATTCCAGCCACGCCACACCATTTACGATAGGGTGGCTCTACTAATTGAGACTGTACATTGTTTTCTTACAAGACAAGGCCACATTCTTTTGTGCTCAATATGAGAGTTATCTTTTTGTGCTTTTTCTCCACTTCCTTCTTCGGTTCATGCAGGTCCAACTCTTGGAAACCCCTTGGTGATGGACCTTCATCAACCAGCTCTCTCCCCGTCCCACTTTCTGTCTATCTATATCTGTATATAGCCACAATCTTCCTCTTTCCTTTCTGTTCTTTCAGTCTTGACTATTTAATTCTTTTGAAGTTACGCCGACAGGAACAAACCATCAAACCGTTCTCAGAGTACCTCCCATTGGTTTCTTGTTGTCTTTTCTTTCAAGTTCGTTTTCAAACAGCATTTATTCATAGTAAACGGATGAGAGTTCATATCAAGGCATTGCAATGCAAATGGCTGCTTCCCACGTCTTTCACAGAATTGTTGTTGCTGGGCTGATGGGTAGGGATGTGTTTGTGTTTGGGTCATTGTCCTAAATCCGAAGTCAGTTGTAGCTCTGTGTAATACGAATAGTGAAAAGGCTGAACTTCTGCCTACAGTCCATGACTCAATGTGTACACAAAGAGCTGCCTGTGGTGCACTTCCTGTGTTTGGATTCTTGTGTTAGTGGGCATGATGGAAAGCTTGTGTTGGTCAGGTGGTATAGGACTCATGGGGGTGCCTCTCCTTTTCTAGTTTCCTCTTCAAAACATTTTCATGTTTTCCTTTTTATTCTCTTATCTTGTCCCTTTGTTTCTTGGAGCTGCACCCCAACTCCCACCCTTCGCCACCTCTATTCTCCTCCCCCAGTGTGGCGGGGGGTCTTCACTCAGTCCACCACACAACAACACCAGTGTGCATTTGCAAGGTCTTTCTCAGTGCAAAGCTGTGATGCCTTAGTTTGCTTGTGCACTTGGGGTCACATTCTCCTTTCTCCAGGAGCTGTCACTGTCACATTATTCATACATTTTACCAGCTAGTTTATTGAACAGCTATGATGTGAATATGAGTGTTTTAGCCATAATAAGATGTGGATGCCGGAATGTACACTACCGTTCAAAAGTTTGGGGTCACCCAAACAATTTTGTGGAATAGCCTTCATTTCTAAGAACAAGAATAGACTGTCGAGTTTCAGATGAAAGTTCTCTTTTTCTGGGCATTTTGAGCGTTTAATTGACCCCACAAATGTGATGCTCCAGAAACTCAATCTGCTCAAAGGAAGGTCAGTTTTGTAGCTTCTGTAACGAGCTAAACTGTTTTCAGATGTGTGAACATGATTGCACAAGGGTTTTCTAATCATCAATTAGCCTTCTGAGCCAATGAGCAAACACATTGTACCATTAGAACACTGGAGTGATAGTTGCTGTAAATGGGCCTCTATACACCTATGTAGATATTGCACCAAAAACCAGACATTTGCAGCTAGAATAGTCATTTACCACATTAGCAATGTATAGAGTGTATTTCTTTAAAGTTAAGACTAGTTTAAAGTTATCTTCATTGAAAAGTACAGTGCTTTTCCTTCAAAAATAAGGACATTTCAATGTGACCCCAAACATTTGAACGGTAGTGTACATGCAATGATTTGTTTGTTGGTTTGATTTAAACTGAGTTATGCAAGTAATAATTGAATGCTTGACTGCAAATTTTTTTCAGATTTGTGTTCTAATGTGATAAATTGGCAGTCAATAGCAGGGTTACCATGACATGTGGTGCAGATATTCATGTTATCTATGCAAGCATAAATCCTACTGCCTTCGACATTTACTGGCGTTGCAAAATATACTGGATAGGTAGTCAATTTTTACTCTCATGGTTCACAGGGTTACAATTCTGCTGACTTTAGTAATCCTCTGACATTTAGTGTCACCTATAAATTTCATAGTTGAATACAAAATAAGTGATGGATGGTTGCTTTGCATACGCAATTTTAAACACTAGCATAACATAGTGATATCGAATTATGCAGTTTACATTATCCGTACCCTTTCATCATTCTCTTGCCAATTATCAACTTTTTGTTGCCCAAAAATCCATACAATCCTGAGTGAACACTCGTGCACGTTGTGTGATGTATACAAATATGTCATTACTGTTATACATCTTTCATCCTTGGCTCTAAGCTCTGTTGTTTTTCGCACTCTTACATCAGATTTTTGTGGATACGTCTTGAAGGATCTGTGTTTGGTCTCACAATATTATCATATTATATTTTCCATTGACTTTAATTGGTCACCGGACTGGAGAAGGCAATAACTTGGTCCGCCATTTGGTGATGGCTGATCTATAGAATAATCAGCAACCGTTTTGACATTAATTAAAAATAGTTTAGAGCCGCAATACATATCACAACTTATTAACTTTTAAAAGTTGTAATCTTTTTTTTATATTTAAGCTTTTAAAATTCTCACATTACAACAAACAGAAGTGCAGTGTGTGTAGCAGATGCTACCCAGTGTGGAGGTGCAATAGTACGTTGTGTAGACCTCACTAACACTTTAAGATCTGCTCTGCACAGCGAGTTCACAGCCATTGGCTTTCAGCTCAATGGTCAGCACTGCTTAATTTAAATCTCAATCAGTGGGGATGTGTGATGGTCTATTAGATTCTAACTGGTGTTGGACCGAGCTGCGCGCGACGGCCACTATTAAACACGTGTAACCTCTTTCAAAAAGTTCCCATTTAATTACTAGTTAATGTTTTTAACGTTACCTTTGGTTGTTGTTAGCTAATTTCTTCTCAAATATCAAGCACACAGGTAAACCAGCATCTGTTGCAATGAAGGATATATTCATTAGTTAATCGCATGGGTCGAACACTCATAAAGCCCACGTATCTCTCTTGTCTCACCGCACACAGGCCCTCCGTTTCTCTTTCTCTTGCCATCAAATCACCAGTCAAAACTCAGCCTGAATGAATTCACGGCCTTACAGACAGTTGACAATGACAAAACCGTATCAAAATGCACTTTTCTCCCACTGTGGAGTTAAAACAATCTCTGAGCTGTGCAAAGGGAGCTCAACAAGACCACTGAGGGATGTTCTAGACTACATGTCATTTCCAGTTAAAACTTTCCAATTCGTCAAAGAGGCATTTGGCTGGTGGTGCTCGCATGATCTTGGGCTTAACTGCTTGTACATGCAACTTACGTACTTCGTATTACCTCAACTTACAAGCTTAATTTGTTCTGTGACGGAGCTCTTTACCCAAAACACTTTAATCTTAAACCAATCGCTTCTTCTCAGCGGTCTCCTTCACTTTCACTTTCTTCCTTCCAATGGTTAGAAAACAAAGTTATGTCAATCTCTAGCTGTAATCTAATGCTAGTGCGTAAAACTGGATGTTTTTTGCAACTTAAAGCATAACATTAGCCTTAGCCAAGAGACAGCTTTGATCTCAAACACTCTTAAGTTGGGACACCTTTAAATTGAGGTACTACTGTATGTGATTTAATAGTTTTCTTAAATTATCTTAAATACAGGACTGCATGCATAAACAAGTTAGGATGCAGGGATGCTGAACTCATTCCAATGTAGTTCACTATAGCTAGACAAACCAACATTTATTTCCAGATAAACGGAATTGCGGACAGAACCGCAGAATTGGCTAATAAAAACGGAATCTACTATTAAACGCGTATTTTGACGATAAGTGACTAAAAAGCTGTCATCATTAGTACCTGTTTAACATAGACCGGAGCACCTTCTCACAAACACTCAACTGCTCCCTCCAAAACAAACTTTTGACCAACCTCCATGGAGTCGCCCTGCCCCCTACTTGAGTGAACACTGCCTCACTCAGACTTTGAAGCGGCTAATTTGGCTCAAACGAAAAAAATCAGAAACTGATTTCTTATTCCAAAGATAACGGTTCCCAAATGAAATCCATAGAAGTTCATTAGGTCTTCAAAAAATGTTGTCACATGACAACTTCTGAGGAAGGCAACAGTTGTAGCCGAAACTGTCAGGTACGGAAGTAATTTCATACAGTAGGTCCGGCTATGAGAATAACAAATTGCATAGTTCCCAATTTACTTCAACGTGTCAGGTGATATGCTTTTTTATTTATTTATTTTACAAATTTGATGACTAATTGTCCAAAAGTAGGGCGTATTGTAACATACTTCTTACTTCAGGCAACAACCTTGTGTATGCTAATCTTTTGGATAAGTGAGAATTCACAACTCTATCTTTTTTTAAGCTGAATATACAGAGGACAAATTGCTGCTAAAGAAGCAGAGCAAGCACAAACTAAGGCTGAAACGTTGGCGCAGACAGAAGCCGAGAGAGTCAGGACCCTCATGACTTAGTGGCGTAAATGTGAAGTTTGTTAAGCAACAGTATGCCGACAGAAATTTGCTTCTGCTGCACAGAGAGGCACACAATATTTTTTATCAATGGAAGCTTCTTGTATCTGGTGAGGACACTGCTCAAAGAAACTGCATCACAACAAAAGACAAACTGTCTGCACTAACAAACCCTGCAGCGGAATAATTTTTTTTTACATCCACTGTACCCAAAATCAAATTTATTGCATTCATTATGTTTTCTCAAGTAGATAACTACAAATTATTGTGTTCGGACAGATTTTTTTGTGTAAGAGTTTTTTGTTTTTTTTTACCTGCTGACAGTTTCGGCTGACATTTCAGCTTTGTCAGAGCAGTTGTAGCTTCCTGGTGTGACTGTCTAAAGACAGCTGACAGGTTAGAGAAAACTTTCAAAATTAAGTTCCATGATTCGGCCATATCTGTTCTCCGCTTTGGCGTCGCCAATGTAGGACAGTGTCCCAGGTGTGCGAGGCAGGTATTCCCCCTCAGCTGTTACAGTCAGCTGTTTTTAGATACGTCACACCCATACTTGCCAACCCTCCCGAATTTTCCGGGAGACTCACGAATATCAGTGTCTGTCCCGAAAATCTCCCGAGACAACCATTCTCCCGAATCTCTCCCGATTTCCAGCCGGACCTGAGTGAGGACAGCCTGTCGTCACGTCCACTTTTCCTCCATATAAACAGCCTACCGGCCCAGTCACGATATAACCTCTACGGCTTTTGGAGCTCAGTGCGCAACTGCACACACAACAAGAAGTAGACTATTATATATGTCTCCGTTATCCATAGGTTTATCTATAACCCATAAAGTAGGCAGGCACGGAGCTATTTCTCAGCGTGTGTTTATTCCAGCCGGCACGTTAATACACTGACACACAACATCCGGATTCCCATCATGCATTGCTTCAAAACTACTGCAAGTAATGTCCAAAAAAAGATAGTGACAGAGAATAGAACGAGGATGGACAATTCAATCCTAAACTCACTCCTTTCCTGCAAATTACATTTCACAAAAGCTGACCATACCTATGCTCCTTCAAAGGCTGTGCTACTGGCTGCAAAGCATTGCACTTTCAAATACAACAATGAGTAGAGAGGAGTGTTATGTGTGTATATGTGTAAATAAATGAACACTGAAATTCAAGTATTTATTTTGTGTATATATATATATATATATATATATATATATATATATATATATATATATATATATATATATATATATATATATATATATATATATATATATATATATATATATATACATAAGAAATACTTGAATTTCAGTAAATTCTAGCTATAAATATTAGGGGTGTGGGAAAAAATCGATTCGAATTCGAATCACGATTCTCACATTGTGCGATTTTTAATCGATTCTCATTATTAAAAAAACAATTTTTTATTTTATGAATAGTTTTTTGTTGTTGTTGTTTTTTTAATTAATCAATACACAGCAATACCATAAAAATGCAATCCAATTCCAAAACCAAACCCGACCCAGCAACACTCAGAACTGCAATAAACAGAGCAATTGAGAAGAGAGTAGTGAAACAAAAATGAATATTATCAACAACAGTATCAATATTAGTTACAATTTCAACATAGCAGTGATTAAAAATCCCTCATTGACATTATCATTAGACATTTATAAAAAAAAAAAAAAAAGAACAATAGTGTCACAGTGGCTTAAACTTGCATCGCATCTCATAAGCTTGACAACACACTGTGTCCAATATTTTCACAAAGATAAAATATTTTTGATATATTTTAATATATTTTTATATAGTTAATATATTTTTGGTTCTTTTAATAGTTAAAACAAATTTACATTATTGCAATCAGTTGATAAAACATTGTCCTTTACAATTATAAAAGCTTTTTACAAAAATCTACTACTGTGCTTGCATGTCAGCAGACTGGGGTGATCCTGCTGAAATCCTATGTATTGAATGAATAGAGAATCGTTTTGAATCGGGAAAAAAATCGTTTTTGAATCGAGAATCGTGTTGAATTGAAAAAAAAAATCGATTTTGAATCGAATCGTGACCCCAAGAACCGATATTGAATCGAATCGTGGGACACCCAAAGATTCACAGCCGTATACCCAAAGATTCACAGCATTACAAACTCAAAAGCCATTCAGCTGCTGACACAGAAGCTAGCTTACTTCTAGCTAATGCCGTCGATGTGTTAGTAGTATGGTAAAAAAACAGTTTCTCAGTGTTCGCTTTTACAATAAAAATGTCGCTACATCTTGGTTATTATACAGGTTACGGAAAGTAAATGAAAAATGCATTTTTAGAATAATTTAGAGGCAGAATGGTTTGCTTCCATTAGCTGCATAGCTAACTGCATTTTACAAGCTCTTCTTAGAATAAAAAAACCCCCAAAAAACGTGTTCTTGTCTCATAAGGACCGTGAACAATAGGCAAAATTAGAAAACATTTGGGCAGTTCCCCTTTTATGAGATATATTATATATTACACCAACAACTATTTGCTTTGTCACCTATTACCACCCAAGCTAAAATAAGTCTTTTTTTTCTTCTTTTAAGTTTAACATAAAATGCATCAAAGTGAGCCCCGCCATGTTCGTTCACTTTTCAGTATGCAGATCTCGGCAGAAACAGTTTGGAGACTGTACCACTACAAATAGTACAAAACGGAATTCTGTAAAATGAGAGTTTGTAGGGCCCTAAGTGTTGTGTTGTGCATTACAAGGCAAAGGTGTATAATAATGGATTTATTTAATTTATATTGAAATAATTTACAATATGCTGATGTACATGTTTGACTGAAAACAGCCCCTGGGCCGCGCTTTGGACCCAAACAGTTATTTGTATTAATGACCCTAATACTGCACAACTAATGAGGTCAGCTGTTACTAAATGTTACAAAAAGGTATTAGCAAACATTCCTCTGAAGTTGAACTTTTTGACATTTATGTGTATCAAATAAGAATAAATGCCCTTTTTCATAACGCAATATTAAGGGTTTTGTCTTGATGGAATTGAGTTATGATTTTGTGCTTCTTGCAACAGACTATTGCTGTCTGACGCTGCCAGAAAATGACAGCTCTCCGCCGCGGAGCCAGAATCTTCCGAGCGATGCCAGGAATAATATTTTTTGTTTACACGGATTCTGTTTGTCCTCTCTAGACCGAGCTGAGCGAACAAAGCAGGTCAGAATATTTTTCCAGAGAGGGAGAAATCCAAGAGTCTTTCAACTGCGCCGCAAAAATAAAGAAGACTGCGCTTCAAAAGATGTAAGTATGATCTAATGCAGAACTTTCCGACCCTTCCAGTCAGACAGGACGCTGGAGTATCTACTTGTCTTGTTCAGAGCCAAGAAAGCGAGTGTCCAGCAAGATCCCTGTGGTCTCAGTGGGGGGAAGCAGCAAAGAGACTGCGTCGAAGAGTCAGGAAGAAGCTCGAAAGAAAGTGCGTCCAACCATGGCAGGACGACCCCTTCAAATATCGAGCAGCAGGTACCGGGCTCTCAGAACGGGGGCTGGGCCAATCAGCAGCCACCTTCTAATTGTCCTCCACAAAGTATCAACCCAAACTTGGCCTCAGTAGGCATCCGCCCACGGGAAAGCAGTCCCAGACCCAGGCAGAGCAAGAGGTCTAAGCCCAGCGAAGCAAGAGAAGACCCTCGCCCACAGAAGGCCAAGAGGACGGACCTCCAGAGACCTTCAGCCACAGTGCAAACTCAGTCCACTGAGTGCATCACGCAAATATCCAAACAGGACCTTCTTCCTCTGATGCCCCTTCCTCCAGACGAAACAGAGGCTGCGTCCAAGGCTTTCCCAGTCTCCGAGTACAAGAAAACCACAGTGGAAGTGGAGCTGCTTACTCCAGGGAAACGGGACCAGAGGCTCCCCCTCACAAGCAATAACACAGCACAGACGAACCAAAACAAGCTGGCCACAAGTCTGAGGGGCCTATCTGTCAAGCTCGCATCCTCAGGCTCCTCTATTGGTTCCAGATCCACAGGCGGGGAGGAGGGAAGTCAGAATGTGCCCAGAACCTCCAGATTACGACGACTGAAGAGGTCCTGAGGGGGGACAGACGAGCTACAGTAAAGATGCCTGACGCCATAGAGATAGATGTGAAATTGTGTCAGCACGCACACACACACACACACGCACTCACACACACCGCTTACGACAATTACTATTCTTCTCACACAAAGCCACACATGCCGGCCCATTACGGAACACATAATTGATACATGAGCCTTTTGAGTTATGTTTTGTCAAATACTTGAAACAGACTGCCTCCACCCATAAGTAGTGGTGGTCAATAGAGGCTTGCAAGTGAAAGGCAAAAACCCTTAATTGGAGTTTAGACTCGGGTTTTGTGTTAAAGATCTGGGATTTCAGACAGGCAGGAGCCATGCAGTACGTCATGGCTCCTACGTGTCTGAAAACTGTCCACTTTCTCTGCTGAGGCTCTGCTTTGATTGATTGCTGTTTTTCCAGATCAGTTTTTTGAAAAACTTTTCATTTATACACCATTTTAATTCATATATAAATCTGTACTTCCTGAAACAAACAAGACCAGTCTTAAAACGTCCTGACAGCCAGCGTCCACTACAGTGGACATATGTGTTATACACAACAGGGCTTTTTCCCCCAAAATGTGGACATTGTTTTTTTTTGGTCAATTGTCAACTGCAAAGGAAAATATTTATTTTTTTCCTTACACATTGCTGTGCAGAGTATGCAACGTGTTGTACTGAAATATGGGCAGTTTGATTTGGAAGTAGCTAGAACTAGCAGCGAGTTGACACCCTCACGCCAGCCGAGCGTCTGTCAGTTTTTCATCACATTGGCAATGATCCCTGCAGCCCAACAATATCCCATAAGAACTCCTAGTCTCATTCAAGTGCCTTGATGCTCCTTCATGACATGTCACCCCATAATATACTTTTAATAAAGCTCGGTTTTACTGAATGATGGTTTATGATCGGAATAAATCCGTTTTCCCAGGAAAGAAATGTCTCCGCATCTTTGACAGGCACATAAATTGCCTTTTCGTCATTCGGAAGAAAGCGTGGTGATATATGATGATCCGCCTAATATCTGACACACACACACACACACACACACACACACACACACACACACACACACACACACACACACAGTACAGAAGCCTAACGCTCCAAGAACTTTGACAGTAAATGTCTGTCCAACGACACCAACCAACAGATCAGTGGCTTCCTCAGAAGGTGCTTACGTAATCAAAGCTGAGTAACACGCAGCAGCCGAATGGGAGAAAGAACCAAGTTGTAAAAAGGTGGTGACAATCCATTTAATCCACAATCTGCAGAGGAACTTTTTTGTCACCTCCGTTACAACACAGTAATACCTCGCTTGTAACTTGTAATCCCTTTAAAGGTTTGACGAATATCATGGATTTAACGTTCCGATCTGTTCCAGACGTCCAAAAATATGAACACATAACACATTTAGGAGCCAATAACACATGATTGAAACAAAGAAAAATACAAATATATTGTTTTTTTCCAGACGCTTTAAACCCTGCGGCCTATAAAACAGTGCAGGTAATTTGTGGATTTTTCTTCACTAATGGCCATTATGTTTTGTATTCAACACCAACAGAGACATTGAAAAGCTGTGTTATTGTTGGTACTATGGCGCCATCTTTTGGACAAGTTCGCTCACTGCAGGTGCCGCGGGTTGAAAATGCATTTCCTGTTTTGTTCCTTGAACCGGAAGTACTGTATATCCCGTTTCGTTTTCTATTCGCCTACAGCAGGGGTCTCAGACGCGGCCCGCGAGACGTTATTTTGCGGCCCGCATCTTAATATGAAAATGTAATGTTAGTGCGGTCCGCGAGTTTTATATAAATGGCGCTTGACAGCGTCATACTTGCCAACCCTCCCGATTTCTCCAGGAGACTCCCGAATTTCAGTGCCCCTGCCGATTTTCACCCAGACATCAATATTAAGGGTGTGCGGTGATGGCACTGCCTTTAGTGCCCTCTACAACCTGTACTAACAGCGTGCCAGCCCAGTCACATGTTGTATTTGGTTTCTGTAGACACACGTAAGTGAATGCAAGGCATACTTGATCTACAGCCACACAGGTCACACTGAGGGTGGCCGTATAAACAAGTTTAACACTGTTACAAATATGCGCCACACTGTGAACCCACACCAAACAAGAATGACAAACACATTTCGGGAGAACATCCGCACCGTAACACAACATAAACATAACAGAACAAATACCCAGAATCCCATGCAGCCCAAACTCTTCCGGGCTACAATATACACCCCCGCTACCACCAAACCCATGAGCTAACATGTTGTGTCTGTGTTAGTGTTATTAACTTACAGTCTTTTTGTATTGTTTTTAGTTTCGCAAATTCCGTGGAGTTATTGAGTCTGTTTAGCTGATTAAAGTCAAAGTTAAAGTACCAATGATTGTCACACACACACACTAGGTATGGTGAAATTTGTCCTCTGCATTTGACCCATCCCCTTGTTCACCCCCTGGGAGGTGAGGGTAGCAGCGAGCAGCAGCGGCGGCTGCGCCCGTTAATCATTTTTGGTGATTTAACCCCCAATTTCAACCCTTGATGCCGAGTGCCAAGCAGGGAGGTAATGGGTCCCATTTTTTATAGCCTTTGGTATGACTCGGCCGGGGTTTGAACACACAACTTACCGATCTCAGGGCGGACACTCTAACCTTCCACAGCTAGTGGGTCCATGAGGATGACTTCTGTTTTGCTTGATCATCCGTTTTACTGCCGTGTGACATTTTTTTGGAAACAATTAAGGTATGTAAATAAACATTTACAACATTTTTCATACCGGTATATATCTGTGTCTTACAGTGCAGTGCGACTAATATATGTACAAATATTTCCGTCTAAAATGTTGTGGGTGCGCCTTGAATAGTAAGGTAATTGGAGTGAATAAATTAACATTTTAACATCACGTTGACCTTTTATGAAGACTTATTGTTCCATCACGTGATTCTTCCTGGAAGTGAAAACCAGTGGTGGTCAACCAAGCCAAGACGGCTGTTGTGCAGCAAGCAAACTATTTGACTACAAAAAAGGCCTAAATCTTCCTGCAAAAAGCAGAAGGGAGCAAAAACTCAAATTATGCAATGGAATAGATCCTACTTTATCAAAAACAGATTTGTCGAGTGATATCAAGGATTATACCTCGGAAAACTTTGAAAAAGCATGTAGGTCTATAACTTCTTTGTGTGTGGCTGGGTCAAGGAAATTGGTATCATGACTCTCCTGGATAAATATGCATCGTTTTTGCTCGGGTAAGTTTGCATATTATGATTAAACTTAGCGTTTATTGCCATGTTTGTTGCTGTTGTATGCGCCTTTTACAAGTAGCTTGTTTTTCCCCGTCTTTATCAAAATATAACTATAGATGTCAACATTGTGTATGTGCTGAAATATTCATTTATGATTGCTGCCTTTGGTAAAAGCTTAAATCTTTTGGGGTTTGCTCACATTTGGTGCTTTTCGAAACACTGGTAGCAAACGTGTTTAAGAAATACAAATAATATCAAGATAATACTTAGATGGGAAATAATAATAGTTAAAAGTATATCAAACAAACCTTTAACAACGTGATCACTGCCATCTCATGCAGTCTTCGACTCTTTTCTCATTGTCTCGTAAAGTCTTGCACTCTTCTGCCCTTTTTGATTACCTCTTGAGGAACTCTGAAGAAACATTTACCCTTTTTGTGATTTGAACCGTTCGCACAGCCGAAAACAACACAAGCATAGGGCATTTTCTCTTATTGAGAAAGGCTAAATGGTGCCTCATACCCACTGAGAACAGAGCTAGCTTGACCACCACGTGTATTCATTGGGCGGGACGTGAGCCGGACGTAACAAGTTCCTTCTTGACTTCATTAGTGTTTCTCACCTTCTTTGTCAAAGTACTGTCTCGCAAAACTTTTTTTTGGCCTTATGGTGGCTCATTTTGCAGTCCTACTCAATTTAAAAAAGCACCGACTTATGGTGCAACTGTCCCTGCCCAATTCATTGACTGCTGTCTGCATTTGCAACAAATGCGCAGACTTAGCTACTTTCTGCCGCGCTACTACAGTTTCACGACTTTGAATCCTCCAATATAATACAAATATAACAAATGTGCATTTAAATTGTTTAGATAGCGAACATACATTTTGAAAAATGGAGTAGTCCCATTAGGAGCTTGAAAAGCAAGCTTCACTTACATCATTGTAAGTAGAGATGTCTGATAATGGCTTTTTTGCCGATATTCCAATATTGTCCAACTCTTAATTACCGATTCCGATATCAACTGATACATATATATACAGTCGTGGAATTAACACATTATTATGCCTAATTTTGTTGTGATGCCCCGCTGGATGCATTAAACAATGTAACTTTACTGTGAGTTGATAAGCGTTAAACAAGCTGAAAAACGTATTCGGGTGTTACCATTTAGTGGTCAGTTGTACGGAATATGTACTGTACTGTGCAATCTACTAATACAAGTTTCAATCAAAAACAAGGTTTTCCAAAATAAAAGAACAACTTCAACTCCAGTTATGGAAAAAAATGCCAACATGGCACTGCCATATTTATTATTGAAGTCACAAAGTGCATTATTTTTTTTAACATGTCTCAAAACAGCAGCTTGGAATTTGGGACCTGCTCTCCCTGAGATAATCCTAGAACCCACTACAACTATGCTATACTTTAACTTTCACAAAGTGCATTATTTTTTCTTTTTTTAAATATGCCTCAAAACAACAGCTACAAAAACAATGGAGGCACACAGCTTCAGTCCAGATTTTTCTGGCCTACGTCCGTAGCATACAGCGGCGTTTTAAAAAGTCATTAATTTTACTTTTTGATACCGATAATTTCCGATATTACATTTTAAAGAATTTATCGGTCGATAATATCGGCAGGCCGATATTATCGGACATCTCTAATTGTAAGTAACCACCAAATATGTCAGCCAGATTCAAAGCCAAATGAAATGTGTAAGTTAACAAACCTTATTCATATAGCACTTCTCACAGAGACCTCACAAATGACTTTGCATGGTTAAAATACAAATAACACAATCAAAACAACCATAGAGCATGATGCAACATTAAAACATTGCAAAAAATTAAAACAATTTTTTTTTTCTTCTTTTTTTCAAAAAATGAAATGTAATAAAAATATTATATATAATTACAGAAATCTACTCTGGAAATGTGTTTTAACTGCCTTTTAAAAATGTCAACAGGAAGCTCAAATCTGTGGATGGATAAAAGTTGTTTTAACTTTCAAAGTGTGGGTTTTGATTATTTCAGCTTATCAGTAACTACTGTGGCAAACCCATCCATCCATTCATTTTCTACCGCTTGTCCCTTTTGGGGTCGCGGGGGGTGCTGGAGCCTATCTCAGCTGCATTCGGGCGGAAGGCGGGGTACACCCTGGACAAGTCGCCACCTCGTCACATCATAGTATGAGGGGCCCTTAGGGACATTATTCAGAATTACCTCTTACATACACTACTGAAATGCTCTCACATAAACAACTGAAATATTTTTCTTTTATACACACTACTGAAACACTCTTATAAACACTACTGAAATGCTCTTACATACACTACTGAAATGCTCTCACATAAACAACTGAAATCTTTTTCTCTCACACACCCTACTGAAACACTCTTATAAACACTACTGAAATGCTCTTACATATACTACTGAAACACTCGTATAAACACTACTGAAACACTCTTATAAACACTACTGAAATACTCTTACATACACTACTGAAACACTCTTATAAACTACTGAAACACTCTTATAAACACTACTGAAATACTCTTACATACACTACTGAAACACTCTTACATACACTACTGAAACACTCTTACATACACTACTGAAACACTCTTATAAACACTACTGAAATACTCTTACATACACTACTGAAACACTCTTGTAAACACTACTGAAACACTCTTATAAACACTACTGAAACACTCTTATAAACACTACTGAAACACTCTTATAAACACTACTGGAACACTCTTATAAACACTACTGAAACACTCTTATAAACACTACTGAAATACTCTTACATACACTACTGAAACACTCTTATAAACTACTGAAACACTCTTATAAACACTACTGAAATACTCTTACATACACTACTGAAACACTCTTACATACACTACTGAAACACTCTTACATACACTACTGAAACACTCTTACATACACTACTGAAACACTCTTATAAACACTACTGAAATACTCTTACATACACTACTGAAACACTCTTGTAAACACTACTGAAACACTCTTATAAACACTACTGAAACACTCTTATAAACACTACTGAAACACTCTTATAAACACTACTGGAACACTCTTACATACACTACTGGAACACTCTTATAAACACTACTGAAACACTCTTATAAACACTACTGAAATACTCTTACATACACTACTGAAACACTCTTATAAACTACTGAAACACTCTTATAAACACTACTGAAATACTCTTACATACACTACTGAAACACTCTTACATACACTACTGAAACACTTACATACACTACTGAAACACTCTTATAAACACTTATGAAATACTCTTACATACACTACTGAAACACTCTTGTAAACACTACTGAAACACTCTTATAAACACTACTGGAACACTCTTACATACACTACTGGAACACTCTTATAAACACTACTGAAATACTCTTACATACACTACTGAAACACTCTTATAAACTACTGAAACACTCTTATAAACACTACTGAAATACTCTTACATACACTACTGAAACACTCTTACATACACTACTGAAACACTCTTACATACACTACTGAAACACTCTTATAAACACTTATGAAATACTCTTACATACACTACTGAAACACTCTTGTAAACACTACTGAAACACTCTTATAAACACTACTGGAACACTCTTACATACACTACTGGAACACTCTTATAAACACTACTGAAATACTCTTACATACACTACTGAAACACTCTTATAAACTACTGAAACACTCTTATAAACACTACTGAAATACTCTTACATACACTACTGAAACACTCTTACATACACTACTGAAACACTCTTACATACACTACTGAAACACTCTTATAAACACTTATGAAATACTCTTACATACACTACTGAAACACTCTTGTAAACACTACTGAAACACTCTTATAAACACTACTGGAACACTCTTACATACACTACTGGAACACTCTTATAAACACTACTGAAATGTTTTTGTCTCACGCACACACACACACACGCACACACACACCTGGAATTATTTTTCACTAGTATGTATAAACGGATTTCACCTGTGTGTGCTTTTTACACGTGTGTGTAAGGGACAACAATTTCAGTAGTATGTGTGCAAAGATTTCAGTTATGTGTATGAGCGCATCTTACCATTGTGTATACGAGCATTTTACCACTATGTGTAAGAGCATCTTACTAGTGTGTGTGAGCGATGTTGCATTCCGGTTCCGGTATAATCCCCGCCCCTTTTCAGACAAGTTTATTTTTATTTTTTTTAAAGCCAAGTTGTGGACAAAATGTCTGCCGACAAGCAGCTTAACCGAGGCGGGAGCTCCACTTCATAATTTGAGGGCTTCAGCGGAGAATATAAGAACACTTTCAATGCAACAAGGGTCGGACTGCCGCCATGGGTCTCCCCCGCAGGACGCGGCACCTGAGCGGCCACACAGCGGTGCCTTTCTCCTCCCGACAGCCAAGCAGCCTGGAGCACTCGTTCCATTGCGAGTTTGCACCGCACACATGCAACGTTTCGGTTCATGGACATCGGGGCAAAAGGAGGAAAAGGTAATTAGACATTATTTATTTCTAAATGATTTGTTGAATCACACGAAATGTAAGACAACATGGCATTGTAGTGAGCTACAATGGTAACATGTCGAAATGTGAGTCACGTCGTGTTACGTCAGTAGATAATCATATACTAATGATAATGGATTGCATTTATTTAGCGCTTATCATCGACTAGATAAGGGGTCCCCAAACTACGGCCCGCGGGCCGGTTACGGCCCTCCAAAGTCCAACATCCGGCCCGCTGGGAAAAACAATTTTTTTGTATTATTATTTTCAATCTGTCTTTTCTAATCTAATCCATTTTTTGGTGTTCCCTAGCCACTCAGGCAAATCATATTGTCTACAAATGCATTTCCCTGTATGACGTATATTGTCTTAGCTGTTTTCATGTGATCTGATTGTTACATTCTTATTTCAGAGTCACCACACAGCTGCATGACCATTTCAACAAGGACGGAATAAACAACCTCTGGATTCATGGAACTTCTTTGGGCGGCATGGCGTAGTGGGTAGAGCGCCCGTGTCAGAAACCTGAGGGTTGCAGGTTCGCTCCCCGCCTCTTCCCATGCCGTTGTGTCCTTGGGCAGGACACTTCACCCTTGCCCCCGGTGCCACTCACACCGGTGAATGAATGTTGAATGAATGATAGGTGGTGGTCGGAGGGGCCGTAGGCGCAAATTGGCAGCCACGCTTCCGTCAGTCTACCCCAGGGCAGCTGCGGCTACGAAAGTAGCTTACCACCACCAGGTGTAAATGAATGATGGGTTTTTAGACATGTAAAGCGACTTTGGGTACTTAGAAAAGCGCTATATAAATCCCAGGTATTATTATTATTATTATACACATAACTGAAATCTTTGCACACATACTACTGAAATTGTTGTCCCTTACACACACGTGTAAAAAGCACACACACACACAGGTGAAATCTGTTTATACATACTAGTGAAAAATAATTCCAGGTGTGTGTGTGTGTGTGTGTGTGTGTGTGTGTGTGTGTGTGTGTGTGTGTGTGTGTGTGCGTGAGACAAAAACATTTCAGTAGTGTTTATAAGAGTGTTCCAGTAGTGTATGTAAGAATGTTTCAGTAGTGTTTATAAGAGTGTTTCAGTAGTGTTTATAAGAGTGTTTCAGTAGTGTATGTAAGAGTATTTCAGTAGTGTTTATAAGAGTGTTTCAGTAGTGTATGTAAGAGTGTTTCAGTAGTGTATGTAAGAGTATTTCAGTAGTGTTTATAAGAGTGTTTCAGTAGTGTATGTAAGAGTGTTTCAGTAGTGTATGTAAGAGTATTTCAGTAGTGTTTATAAGAGTGTTTCAGTAGTGTATGTAAGAGTATTTCAGTAGTGTTTATAAGAGTGTTTCAGTAGTGTATGTAAGAGTATTTCAGTAGTGTTTATAAGAGTGTTTCAGTAGTGTTTATAAGAGTGTTTCAGTAGTGTATGTAAGAGTATTTCAGTAGTGTTTATAAGAGTGTTTCAGTAGTGTTTATAAGAGTGTTTCAGTAGTATATGTAAGAGCATTTCAGTAGTGTTTATAAGAGTGTTTCAGTAGTGTTTGTAAGAGTGTTTCAGTAGTGTATGTAAGAGTATTTCAGTAGTGTTTATAAGAGTGTTTCAGTAGTGTATGTAAGAGTATTTCAGTAGTGTTTATAAGAGTGTTTCAGTAGTGTATGTAAGAGTATTTCAGTAGTGTTTATAAGAGTGTTTCAGTAGTGTTTATAAGAGTGTTTCAGTAGTGTATGTAAGAGTATTTCAGTAGTGTTTATAAGAGTGTTTCAGTAGTGTTTATAAGAGTGTTTCAGTAGTATATGTAAGAGCATTTCAGTAGTGTTTATAAGAGTGTTTCAGTAGGGTGTGTGAGAGAAAAAGATTTCAGTTGTTTATGTGAGAGCATTTAAGTAGTGTATGTAAGAGCATTTCAGTAGTGTTTATAAGAGTGTTTCAGTAGTGTGTATAAAAGAAAAAATTTCAGTTGTTTATGTGAGAGCATTTCAGTAGTGTTTATAAGAGTGTTTCAGTAGTGTGTATAAAAGAAAAAGATTTCAGTTGTTTATGTGAGAGCATTTCAGTAATGTATGTAAGAGGTAATTCTGAATAATGTCCCTAACGGCCCCTCATATCACAGGGCCAACATAAATAGACAGACAACATTCACACTCACATTCACACGCTAGGGACATTTTAGTGTTGCCAATCAACCTATCCCCTGGTGCATGTTTTTGGCGGTGGGAGGAAGCCGGAGTACCCGGAGGGAACCCACGCAGTCACGGGGAGAACATGCAAACTCCAACTCCTGTGGCAAACCGTTTAATTAACTTTATAAAAACTGCTGTCAAGTAGGGAACGCACTGCTCAATAACTGCAGTCAACCAGTGATGACGTCAGAGGGGCGACGGAGCTGGGTGAGATTAAGGTCGGTTTTAATAATAGTCAATGTCATACACTATTTGTATGAACTATTCCATAATGCCTGGTTCACACCAACGGCGCTTGCCGCGCTTTAAAGCGGCGAGCAAAGCGCCGTCATTTTTGTCAATTTTTCCACGAATATCCCGATCTCTGAAGTAATGTTATGCTTTGATACGCTCTGATACGAATTAGTTGCCGCTTTGTTACCGTTCCTCCCGCTTTGATACGCTTTAAATCACGCTTTGATACGTTTTATTACGCTTTATTGAACTTTATTACGCTTTGATGCGGTCCTGACGCTTTAAATCAGGCTCTGACACGATTATCAAGCTCTGTTGTGCATTGTTACAACAAAAATAAGAAAAAAATGTGAAAAACTCAGTATACTGTTTTCCACACATTTTTTATATTCATTTATTTTTTCAATTTCTCTTTTTTTCCATTATGTTTTATATCTTCATTTCTTTTATTTTTGTCATCTTAATAAATATCCATCTTTCATTTCTTATGCTAGTTGAAAATAATAAAAGGCAATTATGCACACATTTTTTATATTCATTTATTTTTTCAATTTCTCTTTTTTTCCGTTGTATTATGTTTTATATCTTCATTTATTTTATTTTTGTCATCTTAATAAATATCTATCTTTCATTTCTTATGCTAGTTGAAAATAATAGAAGGCATTTCTTTTATAAAACGTAACATATTCTCTTTATTATTAACATTTTCATACAGAAAAATTATAGACAGTAATGTCAAACTGCAACATCAAACAGCAAACTCTAACAGAAGTACAGAAATAATGATCATCGTATAAAAAAAGGCAATGATGCAAAAGAGAATGGAATTGTAATCCTGTGTTGGTTTTACATAAAAGTTTCAATGTCACTAGTCAATATCACAGTCACTTCCTATTTGTAGGGGTCCGCGCTTTGAACCAAGATCTGTTAAGCTTTCCTACGCTTTTAGTCAAGTTTTGCTGAGCTTTGTCACGCTTTTTCACGCTTTCTGCGCTTTATTCCATTCTTGACAGAGAGCAGAATTTTTTGAAACCGTTGAAAAATTTTGGGCGAACTTGCCGCATGTCCCGCTTCACTACAAGCTTTCCCACGATCCATTAGGACCCTCACGCTTTAATCAGGCTTTGTTACGCTTTAACGCCGCTTTGCATGCCGCTTTAAAGCGCCGTCAAAGCGCCGTTGGTGTGAACCTAGCATAAGTAAAAACAACAGCATGTACGCCCGCCTGGTCAAGGCCATGCGTCCAATTTCCCTGGGACTCGAACCTTTGTTCGGTGGCGCGCGCCTGCAATCCAAGCTACTGGGAGGCTGAGTTTGGAGGATCGTTCGAGCTCAGGATTTCTGAGCTGCAGTGGACTTTGTCGATCGGGTGTCCGCACATAGTTCGGTACCAATATGGTGCTTCTGGGGGAGCTCAGGACCACCAGGTCTTCTAAGGAGAGGTGCACCGGCCCAGGTCGGAAACGGAGTAGGTCAAAGCCCCCCTACTGCTCAGTAGTGGGATCGCGCCTGTGAGTAGACGCTGCAGCGTGACACAATATTTTACCATGAATTGATTAATGTGGACCCCGATTTAAACAAGTTGAAAAACTTATTGAGGTGTTACCATTTAGTGGTCAATTGTACGGAATATGTACTGTACTGTGCAACCTACTAATAAAAGTTTCAATCAATCAAATTAAACTATTGTCTAAGTTTTATATTCATAAATGCAAGTTTTTTGTGCATTTAAAAACATTTTTAACTTTACTTTAAAACACTTTCTACCTCTAACAACCAAAAAGCTGTGAAAACTATGATGCTGTGCTCCAAATTTGGATTATATACGGAACTTGTGTGAGCCTTTGGCTTTACATTTTGTTACATATATATATATTGTGCTTATATTCTACTTTAGTTGCTTTGTAGAGTTTACAACCCCCTGGTGCTGTATTGTACTATTTTTGTACTTGTTTTGATTATTATTGCTTCTTTGTAAATTTTGAACATTATAAATGAAGGTTTATTAAAGGCCTACTGAAACCCACTACTACCGACCACGCAGTCTGATAGTTTATATATCAATGATGAAATCTTAACATTGCAACACAATACGGCCGGGTTAACTTATAAAGGGCAATTTTAAATTTCCCGGGAAACTTCCGGTTGAAAACGTCTATGTATGATGACGTTTGCGCGCGACGTCAATCGTTGAAGCGGAAGTATTGGGGCACATTGTATACCAATACAAACAGCTCGGTTTTCATCGCAAAATTCCACAGTATTCTGGACATCTGTGTTGGTGAATCTTTTGCAATTTGTTTAATGAACAATGAAGACTGCAAAGAAGAAAGCTGTAGGTGGGATCGGTGTATTAGCGGCTGGCTACAGCAGCACAACCAGGAGGACTTTGAGTTTGATAGCAGACGCGCTATCCGACGCTAGCCGCCGACCGCCTCTATGATCGGGTGAAGTCCTTTGTCGCCGTCGATCGTTGGAACGCAGGTGAGCACGGGTGTTGATGAGCAGATGAGGGCTGGCGTAGGTGGATAGCTATTGTTTTTAGCATAGCTCTGTCGAGGTCCCGTAGCTAAGTTAGCTTCAATGGCGTCGTTAGCAACAGCATTGCTAGGCTTCGCCAGGCGGTACAGCATTAACCGTGTAATTACAGGTCCAGAGTTTGGTAGTATTGTTGATCTTCTGTCTATCCTTCCAGTCAGGGGTTTATTTATTTTGTTTCTATCTGCATTTAAGCACAATGCTATCACGTTAGCTCCGTAGCTAAAGTGCTTCGCCGATGTATTGTCGTGGAGATAAAAGTCATTGTGAATGTCCATTTCGTGTTCTCGACTCTCATTTTCAAGAGGATATAGTATCCGAGGTGGTTTAGAATACAAATCCGTGATCCACAATAGAAAAAGGAGAAAGTGTGGTATCCAATGAGCCCTTGTACCTAAGTTACGGTCAGAGCGAAAAAAGATACGTCCTGCACTGCACTCTAGTCCTTCACTCTCACGTTCCTCATCCACAAATCTTTCATCTTCGCTCAAATTAATGGGGTAATCGTCGCTTTCTCGGTCCGAATCGCTCTCGCTACTGGTGTAAACAATGGGGAAATGTGAGGAGCCCTTCAAGCTGCGACGTCACGCTACTTCCGGTACAGACAAGGCTTTTTTTATCAGCGACCAAAAGTTGCGAACTTTATCGTCGATGTTCTCTACTAAATCCTTTCAGCAAAAATATGGCAATATCGCAAAATGATCAAGTATGACACATAGAATGGATCTGCTATCCCCGTTTAAATAAGAAAATTTCATTTCAGTAGGCCTTTAATAAAAATAAAAAAATTCAGCGGAATGATACGCGGGAAAACAGACTACTTTGTTTGGCGCAATGTTTGATGAAACAAAACTGCGGCAAACGAACCTTACAATGTTTAGTTATGTTTTATAAAAGTATATTATATTTTGAACAACATTTATAATTGCAAGCTGTTAATGTGCTTAAGCAGCTCCAAAGGCAAAACGCCTAAGACTTAATTGCATTGAGGAAAAGATTCGTTACACGCTTTCCAGAACAAAGACATCTTTAATTCTCTTTTCATACAAAATATTTAATAAATACAACTTTCCAAAAAAAAATATTGCCAGATCAACACATTGTTTTCAGGTTCATGGCAAGTCAAAACTTGGGAGAGAAAAGTCCCCGTGAGCTCAAAGTGAACAAATGAGATAAAGCATGTTTGTCTTTAAGAGCCTCGTTAAAAGAAGAAATGTGCACAAAAACGATGCAGACTTTAGTCGAGGGAGGCAGTGAATTTATTGTGGTTCTACAGTGTTCCCATCGCCAAACTGCTCTTCAAGTACTCAGTGACGAGGAATCAGTCAATCGTTAGTCAAAAGTCACGTGACCTGCCTAGGTGTATCTTTGAAATGTGTCAGAGAAACTTGAGGCTGTTTTTTTGTTCCCTTACTGGTTAACTGTTAGATGGCAAGGAAAATGTCTGCCATCGTGTCCATCATCCCTCACAGCCACAATACTTTTGTTTTCATTCAGACTTGCCTTCAGTCAAAAGGTCCTGGCAACAATTTAATGAAATGTCAAATGTGTTAAAACAAAACTAAACAAAAGTCTTGGGCCAAAGTGGCCATTCTGGTCTTTGAAATTCTGAAATTTGGCTTTTATAAAACACATTGGAAAAAAAAAACAGGTCATTGAAAGAAATGTGAGCTTCCACAGCTATCAAAACCTTCAAACTAAACAGAACATATAAATAGAAAGGAATGATATCTTAAGGCTCTTGATTATTAAATTAATAAATCAAATATACACAATGATTAATAAAAAAAAAATGTACATATCTACATGTTCTACATCGACATAAATTCTTCATATTGGCAGCAAATCGCTGACATTGAACCCATCTTGTCCCCCTCCCTCCCTCCCTCCCTCCCTCCTCAAATAAAAATAAATAATAAAGTTTCTTTTTTCTGGTCTTTTTTCCCCTCTCCTCATTAGACAGTGGCCGACGTCTGCAGCTGCGAAAGGCACTTTCTCCCCAAACTAGAAAGAAGTGAAAGAAGACTAAAAATGTCGCCTTACGCTTTTTAAGTCGTAGTGCAACAAATCGGCCAGGAGATGGTTCAACGTGACCGCCGAGTCAAACGTGTAGAAGAAAAGGGGGCGGGGCCTGGATTGAGAACGGAGTAAACGTAACATACAGTGAAGTGTTTACCAGTGCTTTGTGTTTTCCAGCCAACCAAAGCGAGCGTCACTGCCAGTGTAAGCCAGCTTGTCAGAACTTAAATTAACACGGGGGTTATATGAAAATACTGCGGGGTCGCCGCTGACACGACAGTTTATGCACGCGGCGTGCCAAAGCTCCCCTGGTTCACCCACCGCCGGGGTGTGAAGGCGTTTAAGGCTCGGTTGCACAGCAACACAGCTGTCCGCTATACTATGTAGTCCATCCTGTTTATGCTGTTTGCCGTCTCCAAGTCTCTGTTGTCCTGCTTATTAGTCCAATTAGGCTGTTTGCTGGACGTGGAGTTGGCGCTGGACGCGGGCGCCTTCTCGTCCCGCTCCACCAGCGTGTACGCCGGCTGCTTGGCGAAGCGGCCCTTCTGGAGGTGCCTCTCCTTGTCGTCCTCGTCCCCCTCGGGGTGATTTGTCCTTATTTTGGCAATGATGGAGTTCTTGTTTTCGTAGTCTTTGATGGCCACCGACAGACCCGCGTGCTTCTCGATGGGGTTCTTGATCTGGTTCAGCTGCTCCCGCACGTTGTTGGTGGTGTTGTCCTCGGAGCCGGCGGGCGACGCGCCGGCCGGGTTGCTCTGTTTCCGCCGGCGCCGCATGCACCACAGCAGGACGGACACCAGCAGGAGGACCCAGAGGACGATGAAGACGGAGCTGAGGAGGGGCACTAGGTAGTCTGCAGACAGAGGAGGGTTTACGGTCAGTGGACTCCACAAGCTTTGAAAAACAACACGGCCTCCGACGCACAAGCGGGGGAGGGGATTCTTCCAGCCGTCACCCTGATGATGAATGGCGGACAAGTGGGAGTGTTGCCCGCTCGGCTCTTTCCGTCCGCAGTCACGACTGCATTCTTTTCCCACTTAATTACACCTGACAATTCGTGTAGATCTTGACGCGTGCGAGTGTGTGCATGTCGGGGAAGTGCGCTTTGGTTTGTGGCTCTTACCGGTTTTGCTGGGTCTTGGCACGCGCACCTCCACGATGGACGAGGTGATGGTGTTGTTCCCGTTGCGTTTGCTAACGAGGTCGATGATCCGCTCCGTCATCTCTTTTACGGGGCTGCGGTCCAGGCGATGGTCCTCTGTCGACTACACACACACACACGCACACACACACACACACACGTGATTTAGACGCTTTCGTAAGAGCGTGGCGGTGACGAGGTGAAGTGAAGTGAATTATATTTATCTAGCGCTTTTCTCTAGTGACTCAAAGCACTTTACATAGTGAAACCCAATAACTACCGTATTTTTCGGAGTATAAATCGCACCGGCCGAAAATGCATAATAAAGAAGGAAAAAAACATAAGTCGCACTGGAGTATAAGTCACATTTTTGGGGGAAATGTATTTGATAAAACCCAACACCAAGAATAGACATTTGAAAGGCAATTTAAAATAAATAAAGAATAAATGGTAAATGGGTTGTACTTGTATAGCGCTTTTCTACCTTTTTTTAAGGAACTCAAAGCGCTTTGACACTATTTCCACATTCACCCATCCACACACACACATTCACACACTGATGGCGGGAGCTGCCATGCACGGCGCTAACCAGGCCCATCAGGAGCAAGGGTGAAGTGTCTTGCTCAACGGACGTGACTAGGATGGTAGAAGGTGGGGATTGAACCAGGAACCCTCAGATTGCTGGCACGGCCACTCTACCAACTTCGCCACGCCGTCCCCATAGTGACCAACAGGCTGAATAAGTGTACGTTATATGAGGCATAAATAACCAACTGAGAACGTGCCTGGTATGTTAACGTAACATATTATGGTAAGAGTCATTCAAATAACTATAACATATAGAACATGCTATACGTTTACCAAACAATCTGTCACTCCTAATCGCTAAATCTCATGAAATCTTATACGTCTAGTCTCTTACGTCAGTGGTCCCCAACCACCGGGTTGGTACCGGGCCGCACAAGAAATTTTTTTTTTTTTTTTTTTTTTTTTAATTAAAAAAAAATATATATATTTTTATTAAATCAACATAAAAAACACAATATATACATTATATATCAATATAGATCAATACAGTCTGCAGGGATACAGCCCGTAAGCACACATGATTGTATTTCTTTATGAAAAATATATCTATTTTTTTAATTTATTTTTTATTTCACCCCCCCTGGTCGGTGGGACACATTTTCAAGCGTTGACCGGTCCGCAGCTACAAAAAGGTTGGGGACCACTGTCTTACGTGAATGAACTAAATAATATTATTCAATATTTTACGGTAATGTGTTAATAATTGCACACATAAGTCGCTCCTGAGTATAAGTCGCACTATGAAAAAAACTGTGACTTATAGTCCGAAAAATACGGTAAGTTACATTTAAACCAGTGTGGGTGGCGCTGGGAGCAGGTGGGTAAAGTGTCTTGCCCAAGGACACAACGGCAGTGACTAGGATGGCGGAAGCGGGAATCGAACCTGGAACCCTCGAGTTGCTGGCACGGCCGCTCTACCAACTGAGCTATGCCGCCCCAAGGTAAAGTAAAGGAGGAGGTACTCACGATGCAGACATGGATCTCGTTGCTTGCTGAAAAGGACGGGTCGCAGGTTATGGACACGGAATGCTCCAAGGAGAAATTCTTGACCACGTACAAGCGCCTCAGCTGGTTGCAAACATTCTCCACAGTCAGGCTCTGCACACCCGGGGGAAGAAAATGAGGCAAATGTTAATGCAAATGTAAAAGAGGAGGGCCAAGGCAGCAGTAGGTTTTATAAGCTAGCTGCAAAAAGTCAGTGTTCAAAAACAAGAAAAAAAAATACAAAAATGAGGGGTATTTTATTTGAACTATCGTATTTTTCGGAGTATAAGTCGCTCCGGAGTATAAGTCGCACCGGCCGAAAATGCATAATAAAGAAGGAATAAAACATAAGTCGCACTGGAGTATAAGCCGCATTTTTGGGGAAATGTATTTGATAAAACCCAACACCAAGAATAGACATTTGAAAGGCAATTTTAAATAAATAAAGAATAGTGAACAACAGGCTGAATAAGTGTACGTTATATGACGCATAAATAACCAACTGAGAACGTGCCTGGTATGTTAACGTAACATATTATGGTAAGAGTCATTCAAATAACTATAACATATAGAACATGCTATACGTTTGCCAAACAATCTGTCACTCCTAATCGCTAAATCCCATGAAATCTTATACGTCCAGTCTCTTCCGTGAATGAGCTAAATAATATTATTTGATATTTTACGGTAATGTGTTAATAATTTCACACATAAGTCGCTCCTGAGTATAAGTCGCACCCCCGGCCGGCCAAACTATGAAAAAAAACTGTGACTTATAGTCCGAAAAATTATCTGCCAATAGAACAGGAAAATTTGACTTGTCAAGACTTTCTAAAACAAGTCAAATTAGCTAACCTCAATGAACCCAAAAATACCTTAAAATAAGTATATTCTCACTAATAACTGTACTACTATATGAGTACGTATTTTTTAATGTTTCATTGAAAATAAAACAGCAAAGTCCATTTGGCTGTCATATGTCTGAATTATTAGACACAATCGTGTCAAAGTCATGATTTTTTTTTCATGCTTGAAATAATAAATTATTACTTTAAAAAAGTAATTTTATACTTGTGAGTGTTGATGACACAGCTTTGCAACACTTGATATTCTAGTTTCAAGCATGTTTTACTCAATATAGGTCATAAAATCTCAGCAACAAGCTGTAATATCTTACTGAGGTCATTTAGGACCAAAACACTTAAAACAAGTAAAACACTCTAACATACAATCTGCTTAGTGAGAAGAAATATCTTATCAGACAGAAAATAAGCTTACTTAGATTTCAGTTTTTGCAGTGTAGCTGCTTGATCTAGAGACCACAGACTGGTATGCTGGCCCGAGTAAGGAAACCAAAGAGTTTTACCGCAAACACAGACATGGTGATTGGTTAAACAGCTCAATGATGCTAAATTCCCCGTGTTCTGAAAACATTGGTGGAAACCAGTTGTCTCTCAGCCAGAGCTAATTAGGGGCCTTAGCTTGAATTTGATTTGAAATTCTTTTTTTTTTAACACACTTTTTTAAAATCAAACTACAATTTGATTTGATACATGTTTTACACAAAAATAAATATCATAGGACATTTTTGGCTCAATTATCATGGCACAGTTTTGTCACTGCCACAATCAGGAAGAAAACACAAGCTATCACCTGCTGCTGAGAAAAAAATTGTTTAGGATGATCAAGAGTCAACCAAGAACCACCAAAAAGCAGGTCTGCAGTGAATTGGAAGCTGCTGGAACACAGGTGTCAGTGTCCACAGACTAGCGTGTTTTGCATCGCCATGGACTGAGAGGCTACCATGCAAGAAGGAAGCCCTTGCTCCAGAAGCGACACATTAAGGCTCGTCTAAAGTTTGTTGCAGATCACATGGACAAATATAAGACTTTCTGGAGGAAAGTTCTGTGGTCAGATGAAACAAAAATTTAGCTGTTTGGCCACAATATCCAGCAATATATTTGGAGGAGAAAAGGTGAGGCTTTTAATCCTATGAACACCATACCTTACGTCAAGCATGGTGGTGGTAGTATTATGCTCTGGGCCTGTTTTGCTGCCAATGGAACTGGTGCTTTACAGAGAGTAAATGGGACAATGAAAAAGGAGGATTAACTCCAAATTCTTCAGGACAACCTAAAATCATCAGCCCGGAGGTTGGGTCTTGGGTGCAGTTGGGTGTTCCAACAGGACAATGACCCCAAACACACGTCAAAAGTGGTAAAAGAATGGCTAAATCAGGCTAGAATTAAGGTTTTAGAATGGCCTTCCCAAAGTCCTGATTTAAACCCCATTGAGAACATGTGGACAATGCTGAAGAAACAAGTTAATGTCAGAAAACCAACAAATTTAGCTGAACTGCACCAATTTTGTCAAGAGGAGTGGTCAAAAATTCCACCAGAAGCTTGTGGATGGCTACCAAAAGCGCCTTATTGCAGTGGAACTTGCCAAAGGACAGGTAATCAAATATTAACATTGCTGTATGTATACTTGTGACCCAGCAGATTTGGTCACATTTTCAGTAGACACATAATAAATTCATAAAAGAACCAAACTTCATGAATGTTTTTTGTGACAAGTATGTGCTCCAATCACTCTATCACAAAAAAACAAGACATATAATATTGTATTGTTTTCATACAATATTTCCTATCTAAAATGTGTTTTTCTTTAAAAAAAAATTAACATGTGGTGCTGTTTTGGGGACCAAGCACTGATTCAATTGATTTTAATTCTTATAAAATACATTTTTTCAAGATACAAGTGTTTTGGCTTACGAGTCACAGAACTATAGTACTACTAAATTGTTTATTTCAACCTCTTGGCGACTCACCTGGGATAAGATGTCTTTGTTGAAGGTGAAGGTGATGTTGGCGCAGCTGTTGTCTTGGTAACTGGAGCAGCTCGGGTGGCATTTGGTGACAGGCGGGGGAGGGTTGGAACGCCAGCACTCCCCAAGGCTGGAGCAGGGCTTCACGAAGCAGTGACCCTCGGCGATGGGGATGCAGCTCTGGCCTGAGGGGCACCCGCCCTGTCCTTTGTCGCCTAGGTGGCATGACATTGGACCGCACCACATCTGGACAGAAACATTTTTTTTTATTAATATTTGCTTTACATTGTAATGAATACTAATAATATTAAAAACTGTACAGTCAATAAAGTAACATTTTCCTCATGCACGAAGTTGGATTAACTCTACAAGTGCTTTTTCTTTTGACTCTTCCAAGCAGCAATCTAACCTCTACACTCAAAACTAAAGTTATGTACATGTCTTATTTTATCTTTTATTTCTCAAATAAAAGTTTGTTTTTCTTTTAAAAGGCATGTTACACTGCAAAAAAAGCTGTTAAAATATAAGATAAAAGACTCGATTTTGGGGGAAAAAACTAAAAACTAGTGGAATTAACTAGCTTTATAGACAGATAATGTTACTTGATAAAACATCCAAAATTAACATTTGTATATGTAGAAATTAGCAGGATCTAAAATAGAAATAAGTATTTTATTATGAAGACAAGCATTATTGAACTTCTTAACTTAAACACACTCAAAATGTTGCAGAATGTTTTAACAAGATTTTCTACGTGGGGAAAACCAAAATATCTTATTTAGTCATTTTTTCCAATTGTAACATTTTTAAACTAGAATAGAAAATAATACTATTATTCATTCTAAAATTAAGATAAGTCAGTGACTAAAAATAAAAAAATTGCTATTTAGGCAAATTTCAAAAAAATTAATTTCAAATCTTGTCAAGAGGCAAATAATTTGCAGTATACATGTTAAAAAGGTGCTGTTTTGGGGGAGGGGTTTGCAAGCACCAATTACATTGATTTCAATTAATTTCAATGGGAGACGTTGACTTGAGACACAAGTGTTTTGAGTTCAGAGCTACGTCACACAGCCTATTAGCTTGTAAAGAGGGGCACTACTGTATTTCTTTGGTCTTAAAGGTGTACATGGAGCTTTGAAATGTTGAACCCCAGAAAGAATAATGGCTGCTATTCTAGCAGCTAATGAGGATATTAATAAACAATCTACTAGCTGGCATTACAATAGTAAATAAACTTTGGTTCACTACATGGAGAAGAAAAAGAACATAAGGACGACGGTAACGGTGTCTATTACAAAGACTGCGCCAACAACCGTTGTTCCTCTAGAACGGGGGTCGGCAACCCAAAATGTTGTAAAAGCCATATTGGACCAAAAATACAAAATAAAAAAATCTGTCTGGAGCCACAAAACATTAAAAGCCTTGTATACGTGTTATAATGAAGGCAACACATAATGTGTCTATATTAGCCTACTATCAAAATGACTAAATGTGTCGCAGGCTGACGTAAATCTTCGTTGACAGAAAAGTTGAAATGTAATTGTATTCTACACATTTTTAAACATTGAAAAACATTAGTAAAATGGAGGCTTCTCAGAGAGTGAGATTATTCCTCACAGATTGTAATAACTATCAGAATTGTTACAATCTTTGCAAGCTGGGTAAAGTTTGCTGTGGTCTGGAACAACATTGCACACAAACAAATATCAGACATGCAGCCAATATTACATACATATATGTCATGAGACATGCAAATATAAATTAAATACACAAAGGACATAAGTAAAGGAAATTAAATGAGCTCAAATATACAGACAAAAGCGTCATAATGATGCAATATGTACATACAACTAGTCTAAATAGCATGTTGGCATTGATTAGCTTGCAGTCATGCAATGACCAAATATGCCTGATTAGCACTCCAACAAGTCAATAACATGAAAAAAGCTCACGTTTGTGCATTCGCGAACAGCATAAAAAGTTTGGTGGACAAATGAGACAAACAAGGAGTGGCATAAAACATGTCACAGTACAACTACGGCGTGAAGGACGGCCCAAATTAGTAGGACAAAACGACACTCGCCAAATACAACATTGAAGCATGTTCAATATGAACGGTGGGATTTTCTAAAAATGAGGATGGTTTGTGTCATGTTTGTCGTACAGAAACCATATTTTAAAAAAATATATAATAATAATATATACAGTATGTATATATATATATATATATATATTTTTTTTTATTCCCCCCCCATTTTTTTTTCCATTTTCATAAATAAAAAAAAAGCTAGGGCGGCGCTAAAGAATTTTGCCTGTCGTTCACAATCATTATGAAAGACATGTCAACAAATAGATGTTTTTTTTAATGCATTGTAAATATTAAATAAACGTAAACAAAAGTCAGCTTACAGCAGAGTCAATGGGAGGTCCTCTATTTCGCCCATAAAATCCGATAAATAATTAAAAAAGCACCAACAATACTTAATTTACATTTCGTGACTTGAATATTAACCAAGTATTAGTGATATTGTTATTATAAACGCTAACGCAGACAAACTATAGCAGCGACGTGATGACTTCCTGTGTCCTTATGTTTACATCATCGAGTGCTCTGCTGCTGTCTTGCTTTCCTGCTCCTTGTAAGTTTATTTCAGATCATTAATCATGCATCTCACCTGGAAAGTAGATGGCTGAGAATATAATCTGACAAGTCGGGACACTTTGACCACGATATAAGATGTGGGACTGGTGAGAACGACACGAAAAGTGTTTCCCCCTGCCCCCACCCTGTTTCTTCACAAGGATTCTGAGAAATGTTTTATCTAAATGGGAATATATAATAATCCTAGCAGTCGGCATCCTCTTGCCAGCAGGCATTGTACAGTATGTGATATTTTATTATGTTAGTTGGCTCTCATAAAGTCTGCAGTGAGCAGAAATCAGTGAAGAAAAAAAAAAAAGCAAACGCAGTGATGCGTTTTTGAAAATAATGCATCGCGTATGCTTAAAATTATCAAAATACTAAATGTTATTTATATCCATTATAAGCAGATTTTTGATCGAATGAATTTAATACTTAGATTGTATTAAAAAAAAATCTGTCATCATATCTTTCATAATGATTGTAAACGACAGGCAAAATTACCAAAAAAGTGCAGTTCTCCTTTAAGCATCATCATTCGTGAGTGCTAATATTTCATGTTACATTAGTGTTTGAGTGTGTGTGGTAGGGTAAAAACCGTACTTGAAGGGTTTATATATTATATAATGCACACAGTATTAACATTAGTTATAAAGGAAATAGCGTCTCTACTTTACGGACATTCACCTACCGGTTGGGCTAACTGAGCAGTTATCTTTGTGTTGTTAGATTGTGAAGGTGTATTTTCTGTGCGACTACTGTTAAGATTTTAATAAAGAAAAAGTGCCTCACATGTAAAAACATGTAGAAATTTTAATAGTAAAAAAAAAAAAAATCCAACCAGACATTAAACTTTATGCCTACGTTATAAAATGTATCTTCATTAAATGAAAACTGGAGTGAATAACTGCACTTAAAAACATTAAATGTTTTCCTCCTGAGTGTTAAAGGCACCATTGTTTTATTTAATGCTTGGATAGGAATGGCGGCGGCGGCTCTTCAGCCTTCATCTGTTATCAAATGACTCATCATCATACTCCAGCGTGAGAGATTCGCAACTGGCATGTGACCAAGTGCTAACAGTGCCATTGTGTTTCCTTCCAAAACAAACTACATCATCACGATGAAGAATGTGAGGCTGCGCCGTATGACGTCAACGCTTGTGGGCCCCACCTCAGATCTTCTGACGCGGCATTACTCCCCGCGCTTAGTCCGCTTCTAATCCTGTCACCGCTCACACGTGTTCCCGATAGACAACATTAGCACTGGCTGACACGAACAACGCATGCTTCGTACCTTTGTGCACGCGACCCTCCCATTGGAACAGTGGCAAGTGTTGCAGTCTTCATCCCATTTGACCCCATCTGGGATCACGTGTCCATTAACAGAGCAGGCTTTTCTTGTCACTGCGTGACAAAAAAAAAAAGCAGATAAATATGTGCCATAAATGGTGTTTGTTTTAAAGACGGGTTCAAGTACCTTCTTGACAGTGCGGTCCACTCCTATCCGGCGGGCACAGGCAACGGTAGCCATTAATTTCATCAATGCAGGTGGAGCCAAAGGAGCAAGGAGAGGACTGGCACTCGTTTATATCTGCAGTGAGAAAAGGCTCCTTAGTGGACCGCATGCAAACACTGAATTAATCACTTAGCAAACAACTTTCTGGCTAAGTTCACAAGAGGACTGGACAGGAAATAATACAAGCAAACAGCATCATTTGGGCAGAGTTCTCTGACCCCCACACCCTATTCAGCTTTATTAAATGCAGCATCACTCGCAGGTATGCAGGAGCTACAAGACTCAACTGAACAAAGGGCTCGCAATGAGAAAGAATGTGGCCATCTGAAAGCCTTTAAGAGGGAAAACAAGCTGTGTAATCAGTGTCAGAGAACATGGCTGATTAGCTGTTGGCACACTAAGCCCGTTTCCTCTGGGGACAGCGGCGGGGCCTGGTGGAGTGACACCGAAATGGCTCGGCCTGGCCCGAAGCCCAACGCCGGGATAATTGGCTGGCTAGACCTGACATTTGGAGCGGCCGGGACGCCTGCGCTATATGTGACGGCTCAAACGCAGATCAGGGATGAGCAATGCTGGCGAGGGTAGGGCAGGGAGTCAGGGCGATTGGGGGTCAGTGGGGGGTGTTATTTGCACGGCTTTAATACTCACTGATCCGACAGTCTGGGCCTGCGAAGCCCGGGGCGCACTCGCAGCGGTACCAGTTGTCGCCATCAACGCAGGTTCCACTGTTGTAGCTGCCAGAGATAAGGACGGCTATTTATGTCATCCATACTTTCTGGATCAAACCAATTTCTAAAACATTAAAAGGAACTAGACAGGTCCAAATGTATTCAAATGTATTATGTTGTTCCCGCACAATAGAAAAGTACATGGTAGGAAATTACACTAATTATTTAATGTACTGCATGTGTGCTTTATTAAAATGTTCAAAGCAAGCAGGTTTCAATGTATTTGATTAGTCAAACTCAAGGCCCCATTCAACATGTATCAAATCAAATATCCGCAAAAACCTAGCATTGTGGGTCAATTAGGTGAGTAAGGTAGTAAGCGCTGCAGCTCCCCCCTGCTCCCCTGTAAGTCTTATGGTTTCTGTGTCATGTGTATTTAGTTGGTATTATCTTGGCTATCAAGTTTTTTTTTCCTGTCCTCAAACTTAGCCCCCCTATAGAAGCCTACTCTCGATCAAATTTTTTTGTTTTTTCTTCAAATCATCTTCCTCCTTCCGCGTCCACCTTTTAAGGGGCGCCGCCCCTATGGCAACACAAACGTTCCTGTTCTGTTTACCTACAGTGTATGTCGGGTTTGTGCTGAAAATGTATTTTTGTTGTACTTTTTAAGTGCAATAACAATAAAGTTCTGTTCTATTATATGTCAGCATTTCTTTGGCAAAAAAATGGTATCACACGCAACTGCATTTCTTCTTAACTCAATATTTGTTGCAAAAAGCCATTCAAAACATTTAAAACATTTTTTTTGTCATTACAACCCTTTTGAAATTAATTTTATAATAGCTGAACTTTAATACCTGCTTGTCACCTTGCAAAGAAACTTTTCCATCAGTTTGTTGGCATACAATATGAGAACCAGATAAAAGGAGAAATTGTGTACACTGCTGTTGGACGTGTTATAGTCAGAATAACGTTTTTTTTGTTTTTGTTTTGTTTTTTAAAATCACAAGATCTGATTGTCGTAATGGCTTCGTAACGTTTAAAAACGTGACTTGAAATTGAAAAATGTTTTGCAATAGGGACGTTATTCCGAACACTGCGTATGAACTGAAACTCTAAAAAATTTCCTAACTGAACATAAATTGTAGAAAAATATGCCATTTGTGGCCCACGTTGCGATTTGAATTCATTACAAACAACTTTTGATTCAAAAAAATATTACTTGGACTCTGCACACACAACAAATCAGACTGACAAGTAGGGCTGCATGTTTAATCGAAATCGAATCAACATCAAGGTTTTTATTTATGCGGTAAATAACCGCAAGAGGCTGGGGTTTTTTTTCTCCGTCGTAACCAGCGTTCTAGTGATAGACATGATCCCCAATCAGAATTGTTTAGCCTCGCGTTTGTTTGTCTCTCGCTTCAAACCGAAAGAAAGATGTCTGACTTTGTGTATCGCTCTCAGCACCTGACCGCGTTTATTCAACAGTGGAATTAAAGAGTGACCCCTCTTTTCAGTCTGTAACAGTCTTTGTCTCGGCGGAGACTAGAGCGGGGCGCCGCCGCCAACACACTCACTGTACAGAGAGCCTCGCGACTCGCCAGTGAAAAGTGTTGCAAAGTAACACAAATTAGGAGGAAAAACATGAGATTACAAAGCCAAAGGTCCTGTTGTGGTAATATTTCAGCTTCAAATACGATGAGCAATTTAAGCGAAAATTAGCGGCCGAATGAGCGAAAATGCACCGTGATCACGTGATAGCAATAAACAAAAAGACAACGCCTGACCTAATTTTTCCAACTGGGAAAAAATGCACTCTAAGATGTTCAATATCTATTAAGGTTACAAAAATGAGTCAATTTGATTTTTGTTTATTTAGGATAAAGTTATTTACCTTCCAATTGCAGTACAATGGTGAACAATTCTACAGTAATGAGGAATTAAAGTTTATAATATCCTTTTAAATGGTTACTTGCAATATTAATATATATTATTACATTACCTAATCATCACTGTATAGTTGGTATTGATTATTTCTTTAGTTAAAGATCATTGTGTTGACAAAAGCTCGGAGTCTGTTTGCACAAATTATTTTTTGAAGGAAATTATTGCATATTGTTCAAATGTGTGGCACATTGAGACAAGAATATGTTGGCATTCTAAATGTAACATGTCCTTCACTTATTTTCAGTCTTATGTATAAAATATAAAAATCGCAAATCAAATTGCAATCGCAATTTGAGAAAATTTGTAATTAGGTTTTTTCTCAAAATCGTGCAGCCCTACTGACAACGATCAATCCTTTAAGGTATTTGTAGTATTTATTGATAAATATTGTATGCTTGATGACCAAACTATTCTATAGCATAACAAGATTGTCAAAAGTTGCTGTATAATTATAACAGTAACACAAATAGTAATAGTAACACAAAAATTACTTTTAAAAAGGAATGTTTTTTAAACGTTGTTCCCCTCTTTTAAAAATAAATATTTTGTGATGGCTTTAGAGATATTCCAGATATTTTATGCTTCTATGACAGTGTGCGAGAGAGGTGATCACATGATATTGTTAATATACTATACATCCCAAATATGCAGGAAATGTTATAACTTACCACGGGTGGGGATTGCAGTCATTGGTGTCTGAAAGAGAGCGAAAAGAGGACAAGTAATGAAGTGGTTGTTTTTTGTGCGAGTGTTTTGTACACATGATGGCAAAGAGCTTGTCCGGGCTTGTGTTCCGTAAGGCATGCAGGGCCGGTCGAGCCCGGACTCCCACGGCATCCAATGGCTACGTCTTATTAACCGCACAGCGAGAACTCTCTTCCCTCCCCTCCACCACAAATCCACACACCCAAAATTGCAACCACCCTGTCGCCCTCCACTCTCTTTTGTTTTGTTTCCCTCAAATGTCGGGGAATTTCTGTTTTGGAGTGCATGCGCTGAGGGGCAGGGCAGCCGCTGAAACAGAGCAGAGCTGCAGAACAAGCAGACATGTCACTGTTTGGACAGGAATGCAACGAGAAGAGAGGAGAGAGGGTGTGATTTGGACAAGGGGGAGAAACATCTGTCTCCACTTTCCTGAGGTTGAGCCCCTTACTCCCTCCTCTTTCTCTTCTCATGGACGATTGCAGCCAGGGGGAGATTTTTGTTTTATATAAACACACACCACCACAAAGTACTTTCATCTCTGTGGGTTTGTTCATTTGTTTGTTTGCTCTTATTTGTTTGTGTGTCACTTCCACTTTGTCATACATTCATTTTTAGTTTTCTTATTAAATCATGTTTGTGGTGGTCATCCACACACTGATGACATCACATAAAAAATAAACAAAAATAATCAAATTATACATAATCATCAAATCTTTTACACTGCAAAGCTATATTCCATATGTATAGAATTTGAATTTGAGTCGTGTCCCTGTGAATAGTTGGGCAAACATTTTTATGTAATTAAAAACAACAAAATCGTGTCCAAACTTGCATGGTACTGGATCTCTTATTAGGTGGAAATTTAGGACGCATGTGTAAAATCATATTACAGTTTGTTCACCTGGATACAGTGCAAATTTCATAACATACACACACACACACAACAAAAAGCTTTTTGTACAAAACAAACATGTTTTAGTTTTAAAAATGTCACAAACTATCCAATACAAAAACAACTGAAACATCCTGTAGTATAAATGCCAGGCCACTAGTTGGCGATGTCAGCTGCTAAAACAACATTGCATAACAAACGCTTGTTTCGCGTATTTTTCGGACTATAAGTCGCAGTTTTTTTTCATAGTTTGGCCGGGGGTGCGACTTATACCCTGGAGCGACTTATGTGTGAAATTATTAACACATTACCGTAAAATATCAAATATTATTATTTAGCTCATTCACGTAACAGACTAGACGTATAAGATTTCATTGGATTTAGCGATTAGGAGTGACAGATTGTTTGGTAAACGTATAGCATGTTCTATATGTTATAGTTATTTGAATGACTCTTACCATTACATGTTACGTTAACATACCAGGCACGTTCTTAGTTGTTTATTTATGCGTCATAACGTACACTTACAGGTATTCAGCCTGTTGTTCACTATTCTTTATTTATTTTAAATTGCCTTTCAAATGTCTATTCTTGGTGTTGGGTTTTATCAAATAAATTTCTCCAAAAAAATGCGACTTATACTCCAGTGGGACTTATATGTTTTTTCCTTCTTTATTCTGCATTTTCGGCCGGTGCGACTTATACTCCGAAAAATACGGTAATTAAATACAATGACACATATATACATACATTAAACAGATACGCGTGCACATGCACACGCACAGATAAACATATATGTATAAATATCAGGGGTGTCAAACTCTTTTTAGATCGAGGGCTACATGGAGAAAAATCTACTCTCAAGTGGGCCGGACTGGTAAAATCACGGCACGATAACTTAAACAAAAAGACAACTTCAGATTGTTTTCTTTGTTTAAAAATACAACAAGCACATTCTGAAAATGTAGAAATCATAATGTTTTTTTTACACTTACATGTTGCGGTTAATAGAATAGAATAGAATAGAAAGTACTTTATTGATCCCTGGGGGAAATTCAGCACCACAGTTCGCTCACAATAAACAATAAACACTTAGGTATTTTTTACATGTGAATAATATAAATACAGTTTATTAAACACAATAGTATTCTATCTTTATTTGTCGTTATTTATACTTTCTGAATACATTATGTTATAATGTTCATCAGTCAACTCATTGGTGTTAATTTTCAATCTATCAAAAATAAAAACAATATATCAAAATCAAATTACAAGGATGTTATTTATGAAGTTTGCTCATTTTCCTCGACTGGTGCACTAACATCAAGTGGTTTATTTTTTTTTAACATATGTAGCATCATCTACAAAGATACAAATAATTGCTATTGCGACATCTAGTGGACACATTTAGAACAGCGGTTTCTTTCATTAAAAAATTTCAGCTTATTTTTCTACTTAGCAAACTCATCCCGCAGGCCGGATGAAACCTGTTCGGGTCCCGCCTTGATATAGATATATATATAGATATACTTTTTTTATAATTGTTTTTAATTATGAATACTATGTTGATGTATGCCGTAACGTAGAAAACGTCATTTCTGGCTTTCGGGTGCGATAGTGCACTGTGGTTGTCTATGCCATTACACAGTACACAGGACTTACTTTGAGTGCAAGTGGGACCCTCCCAGCCCTCCTTGCAGACACAGTGGAACGACTCCCCCTTCACCACGCAGGTACCTCCATTCTCACAGGGGTTTGGAAGACAGCTCGAGTTCTTAGCTGTGGAAAAAACAAAAATTAAGCACATAGTTATGTCTGGCACAGCTTAAATTCTTATCATAAGAGCAATCTGTGCTTCTGGATGTTAAATAGGCACAGCACACTGCCATTGGTTTGGAGTATTCTGTCTTCAGGGGAAAGTCTACATTCCACAACATTGAAGAGTAGTGTCAGTGCAATGCGGGTATTTAGGTATCTATCTGTCAGCACTCATGGGAGGGAGAGATGGGCATAGACAAAGTGTTGACAGAGTAAAAGGCTAAAATCTGTGTTTGGATCTGTCTAATATCTGAAAGGAGACAGACCACCGGACTGCTGTGCACGTGGAACTCACCTATGTTACACGTTGTCCCCTCCCATCCAGGCGAGCACTTGCACTGGAAAGTGTTGCCCTCATCATAGCAGGTTCCTCCATTGTTGCACGTGGCTTCGTCGCACTGGCTTTCGCCTGAAAGGAGTATTTAATAAAATTCAGGTTCCAGATACACGTCTGAATAAACACTTGCACTGCATTGTAGCTTTAGCCATTATGCAGGCGTCAGCGCAAACCACATGCTTGCCCAGGCAAACTATATGGATGTAAAGAAAAAAGATGTGGGCTGGCTCTTACGGGAGTGGCACGTTTTCCCCTTCCAGCCATTCTTGCACTCGCAGAAGAAGTCAGTCACCAGGTCCCGACAGGTCCCGCCATTATGGCAGGGGTTGGTGCTACAGTCGTCAATGTCTGGTGGTGGGCGTGGGATGAGAGTGGGATTAAAGCACAACACCCAGAGCACATCATTACACCAGCTTAATAGTTGCATAAAAAGACGGGTAGAGACAAAGTTGTACTCACTGATCTCACAATGGTCACCTTCCCAGCCATCGGCGCAGATGCACTGGTACACGCTGACTTTGTCGATGCAAGTGCCGCCATTGCGACATGGGCTGCTCTCACAGTCATTGATATCTATTAAAAAAGCCATATTTTTAACATGTCATTGAAACATCATTTTGTTTGCATTAAGCCTTCTTACTCTCGTGGCAGTAGGTGCCTCTGAAGCCCTCCTGACATTCGCAGCTGAACTGGCCACCGGCCTGGCTCCGGCACCGGCCGTGAGGACCGCACACGTTGGACGAAATGTAGCGCTCTCCTCCTGGTGTGCTGTTGGATGCCACGGCAACCGTGCAACTGTCGATTACTGCACATAGGGGAGACCGGATGCTTGCTGTTAAGAAGGGTAAACAACTGACGCCATCCCAAAAAGGCAGATTATAGCGGACAATGATGAAAACAGAATCTACATTCAAGTCAGTTACCAAGGGATTATTTATATAAAGGCAACAGTCCTGAGATTTGGGCTGCAACAAGTAATACATTAATTTCATTAGGAAAAAAAAGCTTAAATGTAAATTATGTTGCTTTGATTTATAATTCAATGAGTAACCCAATCAATATTGATACAATTTAGGCCACATGTAGTGCCCGGAACTTTAAATACGCAGACATAGTTTGCTGCTGTAATAGAGCTGTGGTGTGTGGGTGCTGTACTTTATGTGGCAGTGAACACTAACAGCTGAGAGTATTTTTATCTGTATTAATGCGCACATGTTAAAAGTGTCATTTTAATGTTAATGATGTGCACTTATTAGGAAAAAAAAAAAGTTATGGCAAGCAGAATTTTTTTTTATATTCAACCATTTTCCCTCCAATATGCATTGAGGATATTAAGTGTGGTTTCCCAGGTTACTCGAACAAACTAACACATTTGATTACTAAAATAATCGACTGCTGCAGCCCTCCTTGAGACAAACTTTATGGATTCATTATTTGATCAAATGTTCCTATGGTTCATCCTGAACCATAAAACATTTGAGAATTCGGCACTTCTAACGTCACAGGAGCAATTAAAAGCCAATTCCATTAAAAGGTGTAATTGGTTTAGTTTGGCGTGAAAAAAACTTGACAGCCCTGACCTCAACCCTATCAAACTCCTTTGAGAGGAACACCAACTTGAGTGACATGTGACCTCACAAACGCTCTTGTTGAATGAACACAAATGAAACATCTTAGATTTGTAAAGCTCCATATCCCAATACTTTTGTCCATAAAAAGTTGTGAGCGCCATGTAGATTAATTATTTGTCTGTTTTTCTCTTAAAATGGTTTACACCCTTGCCTTCGCCCGAATGCAGCTTAGATAGGCTCTAGCACCCCCCGTGAGCCCGAACGGGACAAGCGGTAGAAAAATGGATGGATGGATGGATGGATGGTTTAACTGACTGAGAAGGGGAAGAAGTACATGAGAGTAGGGCTGACCAATAATTTGTTATGCTATCATAAGCAATTTCAGAATGATGCGAACCACTTGGCACTAAAATCCAATCCTTTCCCCTTGTCTGATCAGGTTAGGAGAGCGGGCTGAATGTGCTGCCCTGTAATAATTTAATTCTTGCCAAGAGCAGAAAGAATCCCACCGTCTGGTATTTTGACTATGTGGTTGGTCCCCTCACTCAATTACACACACACATGCACACAAAAACTGCAGATTCACTGAGGAGGAAAAAGACGAGGTCACCCACCAAGTTATTCCCAGGAACACATGCGCGCACACATGCTCGCACACAAAGAAGGATGTGCCTTTTGCCAAAATTTCAAGTGGGTAATCAACAAAAAAACTTTGCTGAGAAGATGTGGGTAGGGGTGGGTGTATGTACACCTTGGCCAAGAAATTAAACATAAGTAAAAAAAAAACAAAAAAAAAAACAGGTATCACACTCATGGGAAAAATGTAGCCTATGTGCTCCAACCTGCTTTTATTTGATGTGTGTAAATTCCTTCAATGAATACCCTAGAAAAAGTACTAAGACTTTTGGCTTTAAGAAGGTCACTGGACTTGCCTTTACACACAGTGGTGCGACAGTGGTCTTTGAGGTGGGAGCAGTTCTTGCCCTCGTAGTCCTCCGGGCAGGCGCAGTAGTAGTCTGAGGCTCGGTTGAAGCAGGGCGCTCCATTCTGACACGGGTTAGGCGAGCAGTAATCGATATCCAACTAGGGCAGGAAAAGTATTGAATATAGACTGTGTGAGAAGTGAACCTGATAGCTGACATAGTTTCTGCTTCACTAAACAGAGCAAAAAGCCGCAGCATCCTCCCTACAGGCCATGCCAGGAAACAACGCATGCATGCACGCACAGTACATGAAGGACAGGGGGAAAAACAAGGCAAAGACATAGGAGCCGTCCTCTGAGTCTTGGCTTTAGCACTGAGGAATGCATCCTGCTGAAGCCAGGGGAAGTTTCAACAAAGCGTTCCCTTTAAAAATACTGCAGCCTTTTAGAAAGGTGGGATGACTCGACAGTACCTCTAAAAGATACAGCCATGCTGGCAAAGAGTGTCTCACCTGGCAGAGATTCCCAGAAAATCCGGCGAGGCACAGACATTGGAAGCCGTTCACGTCGTCCTGACATCGGCCACCGTTCATACATGGTGAGCTCGAGCACTCGTCGACGTCTCGCTCACAGTGCTCGCCGGCAAAGCCAGGGGCACACGCGCAACGATAACCATTCACCAAGTCCTGGAAGATTAAAAAAAAAAACATGCATCCACCATAATTCATTACATGTTTTAACAGAAAAAAACATCCACACTACAGCATGAATTGATTAACGTGGACCCCGACTTAAACAAGTTGAAAAACTTATTCGGGTTTTACCATTTAGTGGTCAATTGTACGGAGTATACTAATACAAGTTTCACAATCAATCAAGCAAAAAGCCAGTTTGAGAATTACATCCGATATCTCAGAACGTGTGTCTCACTGCTCCCTCAAAAACCTTCCCAAACCACTTTCAATCAGTGTACAACCTACAGTAACTACCACATTGACACCAATATACTGTAGTATTTCAGTACAAGTATGTTTACCCTAGAAAACAACCTAAATAAGATTCAGGGTCCCCAGATTTAGACCATCAGGCGGTGCCAAATGACTTCTCCTCACATGAGGAAGAGCTTCTCTTCCTACTGCGCGCGCGCACACACTCGCACAACGTGAGTGAAGTTTTGTGCAAATCGGAGGTATTTATAACATTAAATTGTAAGTATATGGTGATCAATGAAGCAGAGTCATCAAATTACTAAGAAATATGATTACTAAAATATGATGAATGAAAAATATTACAAATATGTTCAAAACATGATTTAATTTATTTCCTGCCTTTCATTTTGTCCGATAACTAACCCGAGGGTTGTCTTATATTTAAGTCAATATGGTACTTACACATGCTTAGGACATGATTTCATGCCTGGATGGTGGCAGGTTAAACAAATATGGAAATAGAGACTGTGTTATGGAGACAAGCCTTTGGCTTCCTTGCCTGAGCAAAGCATGAAACCTACAGCCTTATGACCAGGACTCAAAAGGAGTATCTTTTCTCAAGTCATGAAGCTCCTAATTCAGAGCATGCCTTACTTACAGTAACTTGCACTTCAGGACTGTGACACCAGCACTCTGCCTTATACCTTTCATGTTACCCTACTCTATCAAACATATTCCAAATCTAACTCAACAACCATTCTGCACCTAAATGCAACTTAAAAGTACTGATATAATTATCTCACAATTAACATTGCAATATGAAATGGGATGGAATTGAATTAAATAAAATTGTGAAGTACTTTTTAGGTGCAATCACAATACGATTTTATTTTCAGTACAGACCCGTCCAAGAACAGACACAGTATACAGGGTAGACAGAAGAAGGAAAACTCATGGGTCGCCACAAGGGCAGCGCTCCGTAAAAAAGTTAGGAAAAAGGAAAATATGGTGGGAAGAGGAGGAGAAAAAAAAGCAGATCCCATAGTAAGCTTCTAATGTGGGACGCGTGGGGGCATCCGGCCCGAGGCTGCAATCAGGGCACTGCTTCGTAAGCAATCAAACTGCGAAGCGGCAAAGGCGTGGTGTGGGGGTATGTGTAAGATGAGGGAAGGGATTTTCAGAGCATCTTTCATTGCAATGGTCTCACTGGGGTGTTTACAGCATGGGAGGCCATTGCAGAGGGAGCCAAATTGTAATTGAATTATATTAATATTGAATTTTCACTGTATTTTGTCTTAGTGGTTAAAAGTACATCTTGCTGCTTGTTATACAGGTAGTAATGCTCCTAATGTGTGTGTATGTGAGACTAATTATGCTCCGACTGTCGTCTCTCGCTTTGTGCATCAATGCAGATGATGATAAACTGTTAAATTGGATTTCCCCTTCAGGGACAATTGATCTCCTAAATGTCTCAGTGCATAACAAGCTTGCAAACATAGTATTTAAATATTGAAATTGTTTTGACACGCACCTTGCAGGTCCCCCCATTTTGGCACTGGTCCATGCAGTCGTTTATATCTACATGAGAAAGAAAACATTGGAAAATTAGTTCTGTACATAACCAATAAAGTGAAAAGGAATTAATGATATTGTAGGAGTGTAGGAAACTTGGATAAAATGGCTCTAGAACCGGTACAGAGTGTTGAGCAATACGGTTCTGTGGCCAAATGAAACTAGTCCTGGGATTGTTTTAAAACCACCAAAGCCTGGGCCACACACACAGGCCCTGATAGCGATACCGGAGATACATTTGTATTTGTCCTAAAGTTTTGCTACGGTATTAAAACAAGGAAGGCGTTTTATTCAGCCAGTGTGGCAGCAACAGAAATATTTTTTTATTTTTTTTAAAGGAAGTACTATCTGCATGAACCACAGCTGCAGCTGACAGCTGTCTACTTACTGACGTTGCAGTTCTGCCCCGTCCAACCAGGGATGCACTCGCAGAAGTAGCCGCCAATCAGGTTGCGACACGAGTTGGCATTCACGCAGGGCTTGGCGTCGCATTCATTGGCATCTAGTGGGGAGGGGTGGGCAGAAAGAGGGGGAGCGGTGAGTTGGTATGTGCACGTGCAGTTGACAGCTATGTAGTGGCAAAGGGAAGTCTACAAGCTCAGAGGGAGGCTCACCTATCAAACATGTCTTCCCAGTCCATTGTGAGGGACAGTGACACTTGTAGCTGTTAACCAGATCTTGGCAGGTCCCTCCGTGATTACAAGGGTTTGGAGCACAATCATCAATGTCTGCAAAGGAGAAGTCCAGTCTGGTTATTTAGGATGGTACATACATATGGACAAAAATATGGCCACATCTTCTAAATCAATCAAATAATCAATTAGGGGTTGGGCAAGATTGGGATGAATTTGGTATGGAAGACCTTAAGAGCCATGATCTCAACCACATTAAACACATTTGGGATGAGGACTTATCCCCCCCTTGCTTGCTTTCATGGAGTTGAACTGGTTTTCCTTTTCTGTATGGGGAAACAAGGTTCTACAACTGCTTTGCGTGCCAAGTGCCTTTAGGTGTATAGAATTAGATGAACTTGGACTCTGGTCCTACATTGACATCACAAATGTTCTTCTGAATTTCCAAATTCAGTGTAAAGTGCCCCCACTTGTGTTCATTCATTCATTTTACGTGTATTTGTTGTGCCAAAACTACAAGTGGAAGTTTTACTCACTGAGAATGCAGGAAGGACCGCTCCAGCCTGGCGCACACTGACATTCATAGCCTTGATTGGTTTCTGAGCAGCTCCCTCCATTAGAGCAGGGGTTGGACAAGCAGGCATGTTCCGCTAGAAAACAAAAGAACCGGTTACACATGCCCCTGTGACTCATTCCACCCTACCTTTAATTGAAGTTAGCTTTTTAAAGCAATTATTTGGTGGCAAAAGCAAAACAAAAACGTGGAAAGTCTCACCATTCCTGCCAGAGGCTCCTTTGTCAAAAGCCCATTCTCTCATCAGCAAACTGCTGCCTCAAATCTCACTCATTACCTACCAGACAGGCCACCCCACCAGGAAATCATCTTTCATGCTAAGTTGACCTGACCAACGCACCGTGACTTCCCTTTTACTGCCCGCCAATCTCTTCCTGAGAGGCGGCAAAAATCAAGAGAGAGTGGCAGGAGAGCAAAGGGAGGTTGGTGGGGGGGAGCATCTGCCTCTTAGTTACTCGATTATGGGGAAGTTTGGGATGAGTGAGTCCCTAAATTAATCCCAAATGAATGATTTACTTTCAGGGAATGTACAGGGCTTTCAAGCTGATCGGGGGGTGGGGGAGTGGGGGTTTAGAGGACGCTTCCTCTGCTCTGACATGTTGACGTCGGCCCCCTTCACTGCACACCTCCTGTTACGGAGGGGCACGGTTTCCTGACATCTCCGCGGTTAAGCTGTCAGCACCCTGCGAGGCGCACATTTAATGAGCAAAGAACCATCATCTCCAGGGTAAGTGTTTGCAGCAACTGAGCATTAGCATTATGCCCCACTGTCTGCCTTTAAGGCAGGGGTGATCGAACCTGACTTGGGGGTCCACTTGTATGTTGTGCTGGAGTGGATTACTGCAGTTACCAGATTGCAAACCTAAGGTAACCTTTGACCTGCAAAAGCTTCAAATTTACCTATTACCTCCACCGGGGAGTTAATACTTATGTTGCTTTCTTCTACTACCAAAGGATGAACACACTGTATCTAATGTTGCTTCCACTACTATTGGAAGACAGAGTATTTGTTTAGTAATTTCTCAGCGAATCACGCACTAAAGTTACTATAATGCAGCATGTTGATATGGATGGAGGAGGCTAACTATAATAATGTACAATTAGGCTGATCAATTGGCAGAAGTCTGCACCCAACTGAGTGTCACATGAAAACATCATGGCTTTAATTTTCTTTTTGTTGACAAAAAATTTCAGTAAACGGCAGCAACACCTCCACTTTATTGCTCTGCCAATATGAGCCTAGTTATGAAAATGTTAAGCATAGTTAAAACTTTTAGTGGATTTGCGTCTTATCGTGACAGCAATATTCTTCCAGGGGTTCCAAGCAAGATGCATTCACTATCAATCAATCAATCAATGTTTATTTATATAGCCCTAAATCACAAGTGTCTCAAAGGGCTGATGCAGTAGAATCACATAAGCGCCAACGTGAAGTAAAATAAATAAATACATAAATGTATACACACATATTAGTCAATTGGTACGCTTGCCCAATCTAATAAGAGCCACTACAAAACACAGATTAAAATACAGACATTTTGATGTGCGCCATCTGTAGTATTAATGATGTTTGTAGTTGTGATTGGAGTGGCAGTGTTCCAAAACCACACTGAATCATACAGTGATGTCATATATGCTTTACTCTTGTCATTAATAATGAAAGGGACAGCTTGGTGCATTTCTACCAATACCACAGCAATAACAATTGCAACGGCACATTATTATCTTTATAAGGCATACTCTTTCAACATCTCTTCTATTGGCTATCATTCAATAGTGTAGGTTTTTCTCATGTTTTGTTTCAAATGTAACATGCCGCCACTAAACAATGTTTAGATGTTATACAACACTTTCCCACCGTCTGAGCACTGTTGCTCATTATTGCTCCCACTCAGCAGTAATCTTGTGGCACTGACCTCTCTCACAGTTGGCTCCAGAGTAGCCCTCAGCACATGAACACTGGTACTTGTCTGGTCCGGTGTTGATGCACGTCCCTCCGTTCAGGCATGGCTGGTGTGTACCGCAGTAGTTCAAATCTAGAATGGGAGGGAAAGTTTGGTTTGTTTTGTCTTTGAAGGAGGACATTCGTCGAAAGTATTAACCTTTGTCGCAAAGATGGCCGCCCCAGTTGGTGTCGCACAGGCACTGCCAGGGCTCCACACAGGTGCCATGTACACAGCCGGGGTGGGGGATACACTTGTCACAGTATTGGCCCTGCCAGCCATACAAACACCTGCAAAAACACACCATGCCATCAGCCTCCTATAAGCACAGTTACATGAAACACATCCAGCAACACAACCTAAAAGTAGAACATTTAAATATTTAGTTTATTTCCAGTTGCTCCATAATCTGGATTGAACAACAAAGTAAACAAAAGAGGCAGTATTCCTGTCCTGACTGCTGCATCTTAAAAGGCCGCTTAAATTGCATGCTGCTTACGCAACAACTTAGCTTCGCAACAATGCTTGGGCCTAAACTCTAAATTCCACTTTCAAAAGACCTTTGCCACGGCTAACATTAGCATCGGAGAAGACACCCTCCTGACTAACAGTGTGCTTGTGGCTTGGCAGCAGCAGCAGGGAGAAGCGTTGATCTGTCTTCATGGTCCTGGTTCCCATGAGTCAGCAGTTAGATTTGTGCCTCAGGGCCAAGGAGGGGAGCTCTCCTTCTTACTGACCGCTGACATGTTCAAGTCCATAATTACACGCATATAACGCAGCACTCCTTTTCTTCCTGCGCTCTATAGTAAACCTCGCTGATAAGTACGCTCTTTAAAAATGTAGCCAAGTGGCGACAGGGCTGCTGCGACAGGAAACTTTTAGAGGGCCCTTTCTGGGATAGCCGTATGATCATTAGCTCCCAGAAATGGACATGGACTGTAAAAGTAAACCTATGGTTAAGTCAACCTCACTCTGTGATTAAAGAGGTTATTCCTAAGTGTGCTAATACGCTCTCAATGAGTAGTGGCACAGGATTCCCTCGCCCAAATCATTTAATTATTACACAGCTAAATTACTGGGGAATGCACTGTGAAGAACTGCTGATGCACACTTCTCAACATAGGAACACAAACGTTTAACGACCTGTGCGGTTAATGCTTTGCAAACCAGACGTTTACAGGTACACTGTCACCAACCCATTTTGTGACTACACAAGATTCCCACCGTGTGATTAGTGTTAGAGGCTGCCCTCGCCTGAAGGCAGGGTTGATGCATGCTGTGATGGGAAAACGAGCAAGTCAGACTCAAACGTGGCCACACCTGCGAAGCAATATCATTTCAACCTCTTGTTCTGCCAGTGGCCACACAAGCACTTACAAGAAACCCAATAAGTTCAAAAGCTTGGGGAAAAACAACAACGCTTGGGTAGAAGAAAATGAACCAAGCCTCTACTCCCTGTGCTTGATTTGGAGCCAAAGCAGACAAGTAAGAAAGCAACTAGTGGGTGGGGGGAGTTAGATGGAGCAGGAGGGCCTCCTCCAGGATGATGCACACAATGCTCCTGCACCGATACCCATCTGTGCCTGGCTCTTCCTCTGGCTGTGTGCGTAAACAGCATTAGGAAGCCATTAGCTACACAAACAATACACTTTTTAAAAAGGCCCACCCCGAATGTGTTGCACATGATTTCACCGATAGCGCCAGTCTCAGAGGAAAAACATTTCCAACTTGGATTCTTAGCAGTAGACCCTCTTCTTCCTCAGGCAGGACGCTCCCATTGACATCTAGACTTGAGTCCACTGATTGCAAACTCATTAAAAAAGGGAAAAAAGAACCTAAATTATGAAGTGAACAGCACTTCTTTAGCGCTGTCAAGGTGTCCCTGAGCAAGGCACTTAATTCCCTAACAACTCGGTCACCCTTACACATACTAATCAGCCTCAATGAGACTGAGAAAAGACCTGCGACAAAAGTCCAGTGCGTGTGTTGCTTTGCGGCTTTCTTCATGCCACAACAACCTGAATGATAAACACACTGTACGCCATCATCTTTGCAAACGCATAATTTGATACAGCTCTTGTATTGGATCCTGTTGTGCACCTAATGTTGTGGACTAACCTGAGGCCTGAATAAGCAAGTGTGTATCTATGGTATGAGTTTGTGTTTAATCAAACAAAAACATTAAGGGGCTGATACAGCTTGTTCTTTTCTTGTCACAAATATGATCATTTCAGTGTACAACAAAAATGTTAAGACATATGATCACTTACGTGCATCCACCTGGCTCCTGACATGATCCATGTTCGTTGCTGCAGCCTTGCCGACATATCGCTAAATGAGAGCATTTTGTTTAAGCATCAACTTAAAACGTACTTTATGCTAAAGTACTGTCAGCACAAATACACTTAAGTACTATTATTATGAGAGGATTCATATGTCACATCTAAGTGGTTTATTTGGTCATGCTGATGACAACATCTGAAAATAATTATAAGTTGAGAAGTGAAGTAGGGCTGGGCAATATGGACCAAAACTAATATCCCGGTATAATGGCGATGAACGGTATATAACGGTATTTTAAACAAAAAGCGTTTACCTTAAATTAAACATCACATTACTGTAACTACCAGTGTTCTGAAAAATACTTAAAAAAAAAGTATATATTTATAATTACTTGTTACCGTACTTAACCAAAAAATACATGTAATTACTCTTTAATACATGTAAATAATTACTAGGGAAAGTAATTAATGCATAATTAAAAATAATTTTATGTCGTATGTAAAATCACCAAAAATGATTCACGGGCGCGGCCACCGCTGCTGCTCACTGCTCCCCTCACCTCCCAGGGGCTGAAGAAGGGGATGAGTCAAATGCAGAGGACAAATTTCACCACACCGAGTGTGTGTGTGACAATCATTGGTACTTTAACTTTAATGCAGTTGAGAAAAATGTATTAGAGCAGTGTGTGTGTGTGCTTTTAAAAGGCGGTGTCTGTTGCCAAGCGACGTGTGACATCAGTGAGGCTTTCATCTGAACTGCTTTTGTTAGCTTTAGCAGTTAGCAGCGACAGTTGAATCTTTTTACCGGCTTGTGTTACCTCTGGTTAATAAAGAGGAGCCGGCAGCCACCCCCGCCAGCCACCAGAGCTACGGTGCGTTGGCTGTGCGCGAAGGCGAATCTGGCAGGGGGTTGGTGTCGGCAATACGCAGTAGCGACTCCGGACGCGCGCTAGACCTTTCCTACACGCTGGACCCTTCTTCAGCTGCGGTGCCCGCCGGGCCCCCCCAGAATATTAACAGACACAACGATGTAGAAAAATACGGCGCGAGGGAGTTCACAAATCGGCGTTAAGAAATGTATATGTTGCTAACTAACAGACCTTGTGAAAACAACCTAATTGAAGAAGGTAAAATTGGCAATTCTACAGTGGGAGCGTTATTTGACATCCAAATCGGCCTTCCCAAACTTAAAGTTGCATTTTTTTACGTAGCTGCGTAATTCAATAGACCCCACTATCAAGTTACGCAACTGGTTGCTTTTTTGACGAAGATGCTAAATTCGACAGAACACCGTAACAAAGACACATCAAAAGATACGGGTATGGCGGTATAGTCTCAAATGGATACCCGTATAGTCTCAAATGGATATCGCTTTCTAAAAATATACCGTACCAGTATATTGCCCAGCCCTAAGGTGAAGTATTCATATACACAAAACCATCCATTCAGCAGCAATGACCAAGCAACAATGTATCAGCATTAATCACAAACAGCAGTCTGCAGTTTCATAACAATAAGAATTCAGACCTTCGCAAGCTTCAACACATTTTCTAGTCAAGACGGTCATTTCAGGGCATCTCACCTGTGTTGCACTCTGGTCCAGACCAGCCTTCTAGGCAGGTCTTGTTCCCATTGTAGTCACACGTGTAATGCCCAAAGAATTCATCCCTTGGCCGACAGAACTTGTTGCAGCCAAAGCCATAGTAGTGCTCGTCGCAGCTGACCCGGATCTGGTACTCAAACTGGGCCACAGGGCCGTTGTGAGTCAGCTTCTGCCAGCGCGTGTTTGGGTTGATCATGCCTGAGTGTGAGGATTTCTCTATCAGCTTCCCGTCTGCACCTTGAACACGAACACAAGTGACCTCATAAGCACCGGATGCAAGATTGTTGTTGCGAGGATCCAAAGTGTAAGTGTGAAGGGGACAGTGTGCTGGAATGCTCCATGCACCTTTAAAGCACACAACATGATCATGCAGTGTCTAACCAAAAGAAAGCCCTGAGCACATGATAGCTGATTATATGTAATCAAAGCAAAAATGTGTACTGGCGAGGGAAAGCAAGCGAAAAAGAGAAGGCAGCTTTTAATGAGCACTTTTAACTGCCTTTTCCCCCTCACACTCTTCCTTACCAACTATCCAGAACTCAGGTTTGAAGCTTGATGCTGCCCTTTACGTCTGCTCGGGCCAGGACAGAACCACAGTCGCCATAAATTATAGTGTGAAGACACCAACGCCACTTTCAGTGCTGGGGCCAGTGTGCATCAGCATTTTTTACCCCGGCTCACATACAGTGTCAAGTTAAGCTTTTTTTGAATGTCTGACTATGTTGTTGACAACACTTTCACCGATACCACACACACACACGCACACACACTTTTTGTTCAAACACGAGGGGGGTGGGGGGGTCACGGCTCTATCAAGAGGACAAGGACTAACCTGGGCCACTGGACCTTGCTCCAAACACACACAGCTAATTTCCCCACAGCGCTAAATAAAGTTTTCTGAATATGAAACACTAAACTAGCGCTATACACAGAGGCTACACTGTACACCACATACAGGACTCACACACGCATGCAATTCTTGTGAATCTTTCACCTGGGGGAGAATGAAAAAATGTGTCACGGCCGTTATTTACTGTGCTCACACGAGTGGTGGGTGCTGACCGGAGGGTTAGTCGCTCCTCTGTGTAGTATGATGCAATACAAATGAACAGGAGGGGAGAGGTTGGCTCACTGTCATTTATTTACCATGCTGGGGCGGGGTGCAAAGAGAGGTGGTTACTGGAATCACAGGGACCGGTAATATTTCACAGCGCCCTGGAATCTAGCGTCTCAGCTATGTGGCACTTCTTTAGTGTGCAGCAGGCTGCAGTGTTGAGGGTGGCACATCCCTGCTAAGTGTTGCCTTGCTCGAGGCTGAGCGCAAAGTACACAAACTTTAGAGAAGTCACACTCCAGCAAAAGAAATGACTGCATTCAGAAGATATTAGCTACATACTTCAGTGACGTCTATTTAAAGCTCTTTTGAAGTAGCAAAATGAGACAAACACACTTTCGAGGCTCAATGTAAGAAAATAACGGGGGCTTCACCAACATTGAGCGTAAGTTCGAGGGGGCTCTTCACACCAGTGCCCTAATAGATCTCCATGAAGCGCCAAATATGGCAGAAAAGACCGAAACCTTGTTGACCCTATGTACAAACAAGCATAGCCTCAAAGTCTGCTTCTGTCAACAAGCATGCCATCGCCAACCATCAGGAATAGTAAGATCAGATCATGGCACTAGAGGCCCACCTTGGCACGGGTAATATAGATCAACAAACCGGCCCCCACTTTCGTGCATGAACGGTGGTTGCGGGAGCAGGCCAGGAACGCTTCACGCCCCAGTGACAGTGAGACTGCATGACCCCTACCCTGGCGGGCAGCACCTGCCATCACTCATCGCAGCAGAATGAAAACATTTTCACTTCATGTGATGTACGCCGCCTGCACACTTCCTACTGAACCCCTGCCCCCTCCCTTTACTTTACACGCCTGCACGCCTCCCCTTCGCCTCAACCCTCATTCCCTGGTCTCCTGCTACCCCTCCTTACAGCCACCTGACAACACGTTCTTTTTTCAAGGCGCACACTCGCCCAGGAGACTTTGCGGAAAGAGAGTAGATAGGGGGCTCAGGAAAAATTAACTTCCTTTTCTGACATTGCAGACGCTGTTGTGAAAGACAGACAAAAAGAAGGAAAGGGAGGGCAGGCAAATGGGGTGCAATATATTTCACTCACCACTGGTTTCATTGTTGAAGTCCAAAGCTTCCACTATCAAAGTGTAGGATCTCTGAAGAAGACAGGACAAAAATGGATTGTTAAAACATATTTGAAAACATCTGTATATACCTGTAAAAATGCAGCTTTGATTTGTTTATTGGAAATAGCAAATGATCACACATGAAACTCATCCTAATCACATCTTATAGAAGATCCATCTCGCAAATAAATCCTCTGTGAAAGCTAACCAACAACAACAGTTTTTTTGATCTGATTAAAGGGAGGATAAGCTTGCTTTTTTTATTTTTTATTTTTTAATTTTTTATTTTTTTTATTTTTTAAAAGGGGGGTTAGAGAAATGGCAGGAAAGATGAGCAGACAATCCCCGCAGGAGGAGCATCTACAGCACAACCCCCGTAACCTAGCCGGATGACACTGCACTGACTCCTGAGTAATGACTTCAACAAGTCATAATAAAACAAAAAGTACACAAAGAGGGATAACGCAGGCAGCCACGCCAAAAATATGTCTTCATCTCAGCCACAAAAACCTTGCTCGCTTTTGAAAACTGTTTTCTCCCCCAAATAAAGTTTTCCACATGTTTACAAAATGTGGCCAGAGACGTCAGCGGATTACTTCTAAAGTTCTGAGAAAGCAGATCTGTTTTGCAGTCAGAGAGATTTGCAATTTCATGCTCATTTAAAATACAGCACTACAAAAGGCTGTGAACCATCCACACTTGACAATTCAGCGTCACAAATAAACATGAAGGACAAAATAATGAAAATAAAAATAACTATAAAAGTTTGGGGGAAAAAGCATTGGAGAAAATGAGAGAACGCTGCATTCTTACATGGTTGTCTGCACTCATAACAACACAAGGACTGATTCAGGGTCAGTAGCACTCAGGCCAATATCAGCTTACACATTCATGCTGCCCTGCACCAAAGTCACAAGGGAGCAGACAACATGCCTGCGAGTGCACACAACAAAGTGTCATCCACTTCCAGTGCTCACACATCCACATGCTCAATTGTCACACTTTCACCCCAGCAACTCTTCTTGGAGGCGCTCGTTGTCGTTACAATGACCTCATGGCCAACACACCTGCTCAGAGGAAAACCCCTGATGGCTCTCAACAGAGGGAGAGTGGCAATGAGTCACAACTCTGCACCTATTTTTCAGCTGTGCCCGGTTTTGTCAGCCATTAAACTTTCTATCTCTCCAGCAGACATTTGTCTCATCGTGTGCCAGCGTCTCCCTGCAATCAGAGCGCCTATTACTTGAAACACAGCACTCATCATCAGCATACATGGTAGACACTGACTCACAACTTGGCTGCAAATGCAACACACACACACACACACACACAAACAACGGTGGAAATGCAGGACCTAATCAGCAAATATCACCGCCCAACACACAGCTACATTAATAGGAACTTGGGTCCACTACAACACCACTCCCCACTCCCAACATTGTTATTACTTTGGTGTTCCCCTCATGTGTTCTCGATTACAGTCCACACTCCAGCCTGTTGGACTACAACAACTTTTTTTAAATCAGGGGAGACATCCTGCCTTCATCTAAGTCAATAATAAATGAGTGTAGATGTCAAAGGAGATATAAAACATCAGTAGGAAATATGTTTTGGTGTAAAATTAAAGTGTGTATGTCCAGAGACTCAATTTCTAAACTCCTGTTTCCATATCAGTCAGTACATGTCTAAGCACTAAATTAGTCCGATTTCTCAAATAGTTCAGCTCTAAATAAGCCCACTAGAACCCATGGAAACACCTTAATCCGATTGAGATCGGTTTTTCAAAAGTCTGACTAACACCTGGATTATGCGATTGGAAACCAAATCTCTTGAGTGGGTGTGTGCGGCCAGAGAGGACCCTTCGAATGGCACATGCACCAGTCTCAACATGCGGCATATAACCCAAAAGCAGATACCATTCAATAAAAGCATAGCAACAACTGTAATGAAGAGAAGATTATTTATTTGCTTCACAACGGCGTGGCAAAGTTGGGAGATTGGCCGTGCCAGCAATCTGAGGGTTACTGGTTCAATCCCCACCTTCTACCATCCTAGTCACATCCGTTGTGTCCTTGAGCAAGACACTTCACCCTTGCTCCTGATGGGTCCTGGTTAGCGCCTTGCATGGCAGCTCCCGCCATCAGTGTGTGAATGTGTGTGTGAATGGGTGAATGTGGAAATAGTGTCGAAGCGCTTTGAGTTCCTTAAAAAGGTAGAAAAGCGCTATACAAGTAGAACCCATTTACCATTTACAAATTGAAAGAACAGAACATTTTGAAGGGCATTGATGGTAGAAAGAAAGAAACAGATTTATTTAAGGAAGTAGCTAAGGAAATGTAAAATGCTGGCTTAATATGGACTCCCGTACGAAATACGAATGAGATGAAAGATAATGAAGTACGTATATTAAAGGCTAATTATAAAGCGTACACAAACATCTTTACGCTGCTTGTGTGCACTCCAAACTTTTCGCACAACTGGCAAGATAGTCCAGGACAATAGCAACCTTCATCTGGTCTTTTCTGTCAGACTTAAAACTCCTTCCATCAATCCACAGAGCTTTTTGATGGAACTCTGAGACATTGAAAAGTTTAGTTTCCGTGATTCTGCATCTGAAAATTCCTTCGAAAAAACTCTTCCGCCAGTCTTCCTTTGCTTTGGACCTGCAGCTGCCCGGATACATTCCTGGTAGTAGCGTCATGTTTGTAACGCAATCCAAGATCATCTCTTGATGCTGTCTGCTATTTAACGTCAGCATAGCCAATAGAGACATAATATTTGTAATATGTGCCAATATTACAGTGGACATCACATACAACAAGTTGTAAGGATCCGCAAATGGTTAGTGTGACACCATAGGTCAACCGGAAAAGCAATAGTTATCCGCAAAAATGAAATAAGCACCCCAAGTATACGGGAGGCCAATGACGTATGAACAATATTTACATTAAAAGAGAGTGTATGGACACTTGGACTTCAAACGTAGGTGTGAAAATACAAAAAAAAAATAACTATTTGAGAAATCAGACTAATTTAATGTATGGAAATGTAGTGAGTGCTGTGCAGAGCGCAATAATGAAGCCATATTTAAAAAGTCTCAGGGTTTCCCCCAGATTGTTAACATAAATGCATCGGTGGGGGCGTAGCTCAGGGTGTGGTCAATGTGACATCATTTGCATAATGATGATGATGCATTATTTTTGTTAAAAAGGCTAAACAATGTTATACATACATTTAAAAACAAATCTGTGTTGTTAATTAGTATAAAAATATCTTTCAGAGCTCGGTCCGCATTGCCGGCAGTTAGTCTGACCCATTTCCAATGAGGGTTAGACTGCGCCAGGGCTGCCCTTTGTCACAGATTCTGTTTACAACTTTTATGGACAGAATTGCTAGGCATAGTCAGGGCGTTGAGGGGATCCGGTTTGGTGGCTGCAGGATTAGGTCTCTGCTTATTGTTCACAAATAAAGGGAAGAGTGGATCATGAGAGTGACAAGCGGATCGGTGCGCCGTCTGCAGTGATGCGAACAAGATCATTGAAACTAGTTTCCTCCATCGGGTGGCGGGCATCTCCCTTAAAGATAAGGTGAGAAACTATCATTCGGGGGGAGCTTAAAATTAAGCCACCTCTCCTCCACATCAAGAGGAGCCAGATGAGGTGGTTCGGGAATCTGGTCAGAATGTCCCACGAACGCCTTCCTAGGGAGGTGTTTAAGGCGTGTCCGACTAGTAGGAGACCCTGGGGAAGGCCCAGGACACAGTGGAGAGACCATGTTTCCCAGCTGGTCTGGGAACGCCTCGGGATCCACCGTGAAGAGTTAGACGAAGTAGCTGAGGAGAGGGAAGTCTGGGCTTCTCTGCTTAGGCTGCTTCCCCCGCAACCAGACTCCAAATAATTGGAAGAAGATGGATTTATTTCTTATATTGTTTTGCTCTATTTTTCAATTGTTGCTTACTCTAGAACGTACTTTGTTGAGAATATTTCAATTTTCTAGATATGTCTCCAATCCTTTGAGTGACTTTTCTTTAATATTAAAAATGACTAGCAACAAACCTGGTATCTTTTTCTGGTGGTATCCGAGACTGTAGTCATATTTAGAGACTCACATCACTGGATGTCTGCAACCAACAGCGAGCCTGACGTCACACTTGCTTGGTGCTGCTGTTTAAACTGCATTTTCTCTTCTTAAAAGCCACCACGATCCTCTTAATATTTGCATATTTTGTAGATTGCTGTACAGTATATATTGGATATAATAAAGTACGTCCACATACCAAAAAGGCTGCCTGCCCTCCGGATAATCCCATGCTTATTGCTTACGTCATCACAACATCCAGATTCAGTAGCACTGTTTTGGTGATAGAAATATATATAAAGTATATATATTTTGGGGTCGCAGGAGTGCTGGAGTCTATCCCAGCTGCATTCGGGCGGAAAGCGGGGTACACTCTGGACAAGTCGCCACCTCATCGCAGGGCAAACACAGATAGACAACATTCACACACTAGGGCCAATTTTTGTTATAAATGATTCATTAAATATATTACATGAATTTGTTCTCACATAAAATCCTTAATTTTTAAGTTGTGGTGGATTTAATTTTAGCATGGAGGGCCACCTCAATCAATATCATGTAGGGGAAACCCTGAGTCTATACCATGATTCCTCATAGCAGACATGTTCTTCTTTCAACCACAAACTCGACAGACTGTGTCAACAGTGCCTCCGCTGGCTGCAGCCAAGTAGTGCACATTTGCCTTAAAGGGGAACTACACTTTTTTGAAATACTGCCTATTGTTCACAATCATTATAAAAGATATGACGGATGTTTTTTTTTTTTTTTATGCATTCTAACTCGTAAATAAACGCAAATAAAAGTCTGCTTACACCGGAGTTATTAGGAGGTTCTTTATTCCACCTATTAAACCCAATAAAAAAACATCCAAAAAGCACCAACTTACTCTACTTACATTTTGTGACTTGAATATTAAAGTATTAGTGATATTGTTATTACAAGCTCTATCGCAGACAAACTATAGCGGCACCGTGATCATGAGCTTGCTAGTCTATGTTGACATGATCGACTGATCAGCTGCTACCTCGTTTCATGGATCGTCAAACTTTAATGTAAATTATAAATAATGCATCTCACCTGGGTAGAAGGACGAGGACGTATTCTGAAAGTTGGTACACTTTGACAGCCAATTTAGACGCGGAATTGGCGTGAACGACATGAAAAGAAGCTTAGTTCCACCCCCTTTTTCTTCGCAAGGATTATGAGTCATTCCTCATCTAAAACAGGAATATTTCAACATTTTATCAGTCGGCATCCTAATGACAGCAGACATTGCACAGTAAGTGATATTTTATTATATTTGTCGGCTCTCATGAAATCTGCAGCGAGTAGAAATCAGTGATATAGTGGGACATTGTGATGTGTTTTTTTATATTAAAGCGCAACGTATGCTTAAAATGCGTAAAATTTGTAAATATTAAAAGTTATTATAAATGTGCCCGTTAATACATTACATATTTACTTACATCATGCATATAAAACCTTCATGGAAGTGCTTGGATTTTTTTAAGGGCTATATAGGCAGGATAGAGTGACTCCATTTTAAGCAGACCTTTGATCACATTCATTTAATATTTAGAATGCATAAAAAAAAAGAAAAACATGTGTTCTTGTCTTACATAGGGATGGTGAATGCAAAATTCCAGAAAAAGTGCAGTTCCCCTTCAAGATGCGATTAGGGATGCACCAATTACCTGTATTAATGATAAACCGCGACAAAACTCCACTCACTAGCTAGCCTAAATGCTGCTTAAACATGAATAAAATAAATAATGTATTTTCCCATTTCAAACGTCATACCCAATCTAAACTTGTATAAACACATTGCTGTCTGAACAACTAAGCTATTCAATTGTGCACACTGAAACTACAGGCTGCACGCTCTTAGAACAAAATGTTAATCTATGGTGATATTTGTGAAGAGCCTTGTAAATGAACCTGTGTGACGTCACAAACTGGAGCCATAAACCTTTTTAAATTTAAACAGAAGAACATGAACATATATCAACACTCAATATTATGAATCTTAAAAAGACATGTTAAGTCTTCTTAACATGTAATGACATGAATACTTAACATGTCATTACATGTTAAGTCTTTAACATGTAATTACATGTTAAGTCTTCTTAAGAGTCATATTATTTTTCTGCCAAGTAAAGTATATCATCTGTCCTAAAAAAAAAAAAAAAAAAAATGGTTAAAATGTTTTAATGTATTAGTACTTTTTGAGCACATTCAACAACATTGTGATAATGATAACCTGAGAATATTTGGCCACAATAACCGTGTTTAGGGGTACAAGGATATGAAAATGTCATATAATGGTTATTGTGACCAAAATTATCTTACAGTTACACAGTCACCGTATCGTTGAAAGTGCTAAAAAAGTACTTATCTGAAATCTGTTAGGTTTTTTTTGTTTTTTTCAAATAAGTAAAAATAATATTAATCAAACCCACGATTTTGAATGTTTGGTTTATCTTATGCTTCACTGATAGTGTTTTAGTCTTAGTATTTTATCCGTTTTACTGGCTAAGCTTTTATTGTTTTGAATATTGGTTTGTACTGTAGCACTTTAAAATGTATTGAAATGAAAAGTGCGTAACAAATACAATTTATTATTAGGGCTGTCAAACAATTAAAATATTTAATCGCGATTAATCCCATTGTTCATAGTTGACTCAAAATTAATCGCGATATCACAGATAGGTATCATTTTTCATCATTAATAAGTGTACCCTATAACTGATCATTTTCAGGGGGGAGGGGCTATCCCAGCTGTAATCTGTGATATTTATACTTGAATAAATGCTTCTGATATTCTGTACATTACAATTTGTACAAGTTAATGGTTTCATATTGCGGCATAACAATGTTTTAACCTTCTCTATTAATTAATCAAATGTAATATTGAGCCTGCTAATCATTCTGAAATTGAGGACTCGACCAGAACATGTTATAAAAGAAGGTACACAATATTTCAGCCAGCCAGCCTTTCTCTCATTAAAAGCCGCCAGTGTCAGGTGTGAAGATCGCTGTCCGCAGGTATATCTCGAATATATTAAAGTACATCCACAGCGCGGACAGGCTACCTGCGCTCCAGACAACCCTGTGCCTATAGCTTACGTCATCACATCGGTTCCGGGAGCACTGTTCCGGTGATTAAAGTAAGTATTTTTCCGGCCAAATTTTCGGTGCATCATTAGTCTATAGGGCGCAAATAAACTATATATAGCCATTCATACTGTAACTACCTGCTGGTGTTAATGTGTATGTTAGTGTGTTATGATGGTCATTTTTCCCATGGTCTGTGAACACACCGTGTCGGCACAGAATGAACAAGTGTTGTGTGTCTTGAAACGAAGCATGGAGACAGACGTGTGTGCACGGAGGAAATACTTGTCGGAATTGGGCCCATTATTATGAAATTGGCAATTAAAGCTAAAAACTAAGTCAGAGATTGTTTGTTTTCTCCTGGACGCTACAATACATTATATTAATTTATTTTGTTAGGTGTGGAGGCTAATATGAAGCCGTACATTAAGGAGAAACTCTAAATCTAGTTAAACCGGATGTATCGCGTAACACTTTTATTTTGAAGCCGGAAAAGTGTGATCGTTTTGAGAAAGTGTCTTGACATGTTTTAATGTCAGATCGACTGTTGGCAATACAAAAAAAAAAGTCTCCTTTCGACAGCCTGCCGACCGTCTTTCATTTCTGTTGAGCTATTATATAATTTAACTTAGTAAAGCAGTCACAGTAACAATCTAAATGTTATGTTAGCACTGCACCTTAACCGTAATCTGAACATGGAAGTGAAGCACCCACCTGCAGGCCTTTGCGACAGGGATGTTGCCTCTTCACACGGCGAAAAATAGTATTTTCTTGTCAGGAGAACAACTTGCCTTGGCTTTATACCTGATATTTCCATAAGGTAGACTTCTTTTGTCCATTTTTGCTCACTTGAGGCTCATCAGTAGCAAGTGAACTGCAGCCAAGTTCCCCCGCTACGGCACGGCCCGAGTGTCAAAAAGGAAGTGGTCGCATTAATTGCCCGATAAAAACATTTGTGCCATTATTGAAATTTATAGTTAACGAGTTATTATTGCCTTAACTTTGACAGTTCTAATCATTATCGTTTATTATTTCTGGTGGGCATTGTGTCCGACTCAGTTCAGCTGTCCTTGAACGCACCGTAAAAACACCTCAGCCTCTTTTCCTCTGAGGAAAGATCACAGAGATACTAAGAGAACACAGCTTGTAGGTTCACTGTACACAATTTAATATCTTAGTTGCTCGGACAGCAACGTGTTTATACAAGTTCAGATTGTGGTATGTCGTTTCTTAATGGGGAAACAATCATGTCTCTTATTTTCATGTCAGCATTTATAAGCACGCGAGCTGGCGCCAGTCAATTCACGAGTTTATCGAAGTGCAGCTATCAATCTGGATTTTTCGATAATTTGAGTTTAAATTGTTTATAGTAACCATCGGGAGTTTTACCATGGTTATCATTAATACTGTCTTTAGTTACAGCCACCGTAATATGACATTTTTATCGCGTTACAATACATCACTAGATGTGAACAATCAATTTCTCTGAGTCGACTGAACTAGGTTTATTATCCCCAAAAATGTACAGAACCTAAGTAAAACCTAGTTTCTGGTAAAAAACAACAACTCACAACAGATTAAGTTGCACACCATTTAGTTTTTTCCCCGGATATTTGACCGTAAATTTGATCCATGCTGTGCTATATTCAGAGTCTTTAAATGTGCTTTTCCTCTCATTGTGATGATTTTTACACTGCCTGTGTTTACTATGCACAAAAGTCCTACATGCAGCTCGGTCTGATTTTTGCACCAGTGTCAATATAAATATGTCCTTTTCAAAAAGGAGAACTTAAATTGACACGCACATCATGAGGATCATCCACGTCTCATAAATATTACCATTAGTCACTATTGCAACATTGCAATTGACGTAACTGTGACTGATACAAGAAGCAAAGGAAGACTCTTTAATTTTCTACAGTTGATCTTAAAGTGAGCTCTGAAACAAATATTTTCATCTGATTTTCAAGGAATATCATGTTACTGAAGGACAACAATGGCCAAACCTAATTCCTCCCCCTAAGGGTATACCGACCTGCACCTCACACAGAAACTTCCCACTTTGGCTAAAAAATAAATACAACACTGAGGTGGATTGTCGTCATGGTGCGCAACGTTTAATGTGTTCTTGGCAAATTCCTTTTCAAGGTCGATCTCCAACACACCCATCTCTTGCAAGACTTAAAACTTGCCTGAACATGGAGGTGAGGGAGCTACGCCACCATCAATTTACACCACTTTTCGCTTCACCACTTTTCAGAACTTTAAATACATGTTTCGTAAACAATGCCCAAAAGATAGAGACAAATCAAACTCACAAAATAATGCTTGGGACTCACGTAATTCATGTAAGGTTTGAACATATATTGCTGCATCGTGGCAAAAACTTGAAACAAAACCTTTTTTTTAGAATGCAACAAAGGGTGCGGCCAAACAGATTGGATATGATGGCAACAGGTAGCTATATTAACTAGAAAAGCACTCAGAGACCTCAGACCTCCACCAGGCCCCATCTGCCTAGAGTAAAAAAATGTTAGAAAAACTCTTAAATCCAGGCGGTGATCCGGATCCCCTTTAAACTGCAATCACGTCTTCCTTATTCCATTTCCAATATTTCCTTGAAGTTTCATCAATATCCACCCAATAGTTTTTGAGCTATGTTGCTTATTGATAAAGAGACAAACAAACCCCAGCAAATCAAAGTGTAAATGAAATAGACAAATCTGTGCACGTTTGTTTGTATCTGTCGCTTCCAAACATGCTGCAAAAGAGTTTAATCTTTGCATTGGTGTACGCACCTGGTTCTATAGCAGAATGAAATAAATTGAGTGAACCCTTTTATTAGTCATCCACACTACAAATATATGTACCGTATTTTCGGACTATAATGCGCACTTAAAATCCTTTAATTTGATCAAAAATCGACAGTGCTTCCATAGCCTGGTGCGACTACTGTACCGATTAATTCTGGTTGTGCTTACCGACCTCAGCAACTTTATTTGGCACATGGTGTAATAAGTATTACCAGTAAATGGCAGTCGCACATAGGAGAACCGTGTGATATCGACTGCAAGATGATGCTAGCAGGCAAGCCAAAAACTTTGATGTTTCATTGAGAATATAGAACATTAAATCTGTATGTTTTAGTACATCTTTGGTAATCTATGAAGCCGCACCACTTGATGGATCGTCGGCGCATTACGGCTACCGTAGTCAGATGTACTGTGCTTCAACATACGGGTATTATTATGGTGTGTGTAAAAGGACCCCACATGGGAGACATTATCTGACGTTTTGTTTCGCAATATTATGCAAAACCAACTTTTCTTACCTATTGGCACCTGCTGTGTATTTGGGAACTGCGTAAGTCCCGAAAATATGCGCACACTCGCCATTGTAGTCTGTGTCGATTACGTAGTCTTTAAGCTCCTTTTTTTACCCTATATCCTACTGTTGTGGGGCATTCATCCTCTGCTGTTGCCATTTCTAATACAAAGTAGCGTACACTTCTAGTTCTAACTTATATCTGTCACGGAAGCACTAAAAACTGCCAGTACGACAAATATGACGGGGAGATGACGCTGTCGAAGTGGAGTCACGTAAATAAGACCGCCCACCAAAGAGACGGTCAGAAAGCTATTTGAAGATGGTCTGTAAAACAATCTATGCAACATTTTGACCAAAGAACCACCATTACATGTTATGTAGACCACAAGCAAGTGTTATAAATGTATATAAAAAAAAAATCATTTGACTCCTCTAATGCGCCTTATAATGCGGTACACCCTATGATCCAAAAAATACGGTATATATATTGCTAAATAACTGATAGACAGGCAAACTCCAACGTACACATAATATCTTGGCAGAAGTAATTAAAAGCAGTTTTCATTACAGACCGCAAAATACCCACCAGCATAATCTAACAGTAATTCTCAAACTGTAGTACGTGCACCACTAGTGGTACACGGCGCTCCATTTAGTAGTACGCCAAATAATTACTTGATTAAAGTACAAATTATCCATCCATCCATCCATCCATTTTCTACCGCTTGCCCCTTTCGGGGTCGCGGGGGGTGCTGGAGCCTATCTCAGCTGCATTCGGGCGGTAGGCCATTATATTCTCCTATATTCAAACATTGTTCTGCTCAAACTGTGTGTAATGTTACAGTGGCCAAAAATATTAAATGTACTTGTTGAACAAAACATCTGCCTTGTTTTAAATGAACACTTGGGCCTGCTACACTACTTTAGTTTAATGTTGGTCATTATGGTGGTACAAGTGTTTTCTGAAGTGGTAATTGGTGATAAAAGTTTGAGAACCACTGATCAAACACTTGTGGTCGAAGTAAAAATGCATTCCCCTTTATATAAGATTTATCTTACCTTAAATTATCTCTGCCCAATTTTGTGATCTGTTACTTTTCATCAACAAATAAATGTATTTTTGGCTTTTTCCTGTATTTGGACTCCCTAAACATGCATATATAATACAAGTGAAGCTATTTTTTCAAGTAGTAAATTTGTTTTTCAGATAGAACAATTAACTACCGTATTTTCGGGACTATAGAGCATACCGGGATGTAAGCCGCACCCACTAATTTTTAGAGGAAAAAATATTTTCCTTATATTAGCTGCACTGGACTATAAGCCGCAGATAGATACTTTGTGAAATTACTTATTTACCCAGAAGCATTTTGTAAATGTTTACTTACATACCTTAATTGTTTCTAAACGGTCACTGTAACAGCAGTAAAACGGCTGACCAAACAAAACAGAAGTCATAATCCTGGACGCACAAGCTGTGGAAGCTAGCTTTCCAATCAACTAAACAGACTCAATAAGTCCACAGTGACGTTTTGGTCAATTAACAAAACTGAAACAATGCAAAAAGAGTGTTAATAATAAAGAATCTGACAAAAATAATTGTAAACGTGTTAGCATAGTAGCTAATGCCATGTAAAACGCTATGGACGGCTACAAGACCAAACGGCAACTGTACTTCCGGTAGGTTTGAAAAAAAATCTAAACAGAAGAGCAATGCAGCCACTGCAGCACCTGCAGTGCGCAAACTCATCCATAAGGTGGCCTCATAGCACATACAATAACACATCAATTAGGTGTGTTTGCTTGTTTTTTTTTTATAAAACATTTATTTTATAGCCGGCTGTCAGCAAAGAAAAATCCATAAATTAGCCGCACCGTTTTATAAGCCACAGCGTTCAAAGCCTAGGAAAAAAGCAGCGGCTTATAGTCCGGAATTTACAGTATTAATTATTATTAACTTTGATTAACCATTCAATAGGTGTAACTCATACAAATCAATACAAATAATGAAATCTTTATTAATGACATGTTAAAATTGCCATTTCAATGTTGATGATGTGCATTTATTAGAAAAAATGAATAAAGGTTATCGCAAGCAAAAAAATAAATGACAAAAGGTTTTATTCATCTCTCTTCTCTAAAATACGCAATGAGGCTATAAAAGGTGTTTTGTCCGATATATTACTCGATCACTAAAATCATTGATTTCCTGCCGACACTGATTAGGGACAAAGTCATTAGACCCCTAAAATGCCTCCAGCGTACAGAAGCCTTTTTTAGAGCCTCTGGAGTTCCTTTCTAGCCAACAATGACGAAGAAAATTGATGACTGCGGCCCTAACTATTATTATTATGGTCTAAAATCTGTACCGCAATATATATTGCAGCCTCTGCTGTAACGATGTAATGATATACTATTTGGGATATAAATAATATAACTACTTCAAAACGGGTTACAAAGGCTCCCAATTGGGCTGCTATACAGTAACATATTGCGCCATTTCCGGTTGTATTACACTGACACCTCAAATTTTCAAGATTGTTGAATGATTACATTTTTGATCATAATTAAAATCAGACAAAAACACAGAATGGTGGTGCAACAACACCAGTTATATATTCACATTAGTCTCTTAATTCCTTGTATTACATTAAATAAAAGTCAATAGTGCAAAATAACTAAACAATAAGGCAAAAACTATTGGCTCTAATTTATATAATTTTGTTTGTGCCCTTAAAGCCCTCTTGAGTGCAGGGAATTATATACTCTGTTTATAAACAACAGTGCAGGGAATTATATCCTGAGTTTGCAAACAATAACAAAAATGAGGAGCGATTTTGAGATAAAAAATATTGATCTATTTACTGTAATAACAACTATATAGTATATATATATATATAGTATATAATAACAACTATATAGTATATAATAACGGTTATGCTGTAGCTTTAGCATTAGCATGGCTTTTTGTCTCCTCCTACAATGAGTAATACAGCATGTTGAGCTCGTCCTCATCCTCCGGTGGTAATGATAAATGTAAGATTTGCCACCATGAAAGCGAGGATTACCGATTTAGAAATGGCTTCCCATTGTGGACGGACATTAGCTGCTAGTTCGCTAGTGAGGACACTACGTTACGTTGAGGACGTGTCCATAATTGTTGCTGTCAGAGTTGCCGCACACAGCTAGATGGTGTAATCTACATGCATTATTACAAAATGACAATAGTAGGGCTGCACGAATTTGAGAAAAAACCTACCGTTTTTTTCTGAGTATAAATCGCTCCGGAGTATAAGTCGCACCGGCCGAAAATGCATAATAAAGAATGAAAAAAACATATATAAGTCGCACTGTTTTTGGGGGAAATTTATTTGATAAAACCCAACACCAAGAATAGACATTTGAAAAGCAATTTAAAATAAATAAGGAATAATGAACAACAGGCTGAATAAGTGTACGTTATATGACACATAAATGACCAACTGAGAACGTGGCTGGTATGTTAACGTAACATATTATGGTAAGAGTCATTCAAATAACTATAACATATAGAACATGCTATACGTTTACCAAACAATCTGTCACTCCTAATTGCTAAATCCGATGAAATCTTATACGTCTAGTCTCTTACGTGAATGAGCTAAATAATATTATTTGATATTTACGGTAATGTGTTAATAATTTCACACAAGTCGCTCCTGAGTATAAGTCGCACCCCCGGCCAAACTATGAAAAAAACTGCGACTTATAGTCCGAAAAATACGGTAATTGTTCTCTCCAAAATTGCGATTCGATTCACGATTTTTATATTTTATACACAAAAATGCATACAACTTGGAAAATAAGTGAAGGAAGACATGTTAGACCTTCAGACTGTTAAACATATTCTTGTTTCAAGGTGCCAATATGCAATATTTTTCTTTAACATATTTGGCCATATGCAGACAGACTCAGAGCTTTTGTCAACACCATGCTCTTTAACTGAAGAAATAATTGCTAAAACGATACAGTGTTTATAATGTTATAATATATAATAATGCAAGAAGAAACTATTGAAAAAATATACAAACTTATTTCTCATTATTGTAGAATTGTTTACCATAGTGCTGTAATTGGACGGTAAATAGCGTTTATCCTAAATAAACAAAAATGGACTAATTTCTGTAAGCAAAAATGTTACCTTAATAGATATTGAACATCTTAAAGTTCATATTTTTCTCAGTTGGAAAAATGAGGTCGGACCTTGTCTTTGTGTTTGTCATTACAAGATCATGGCATTTTTGCTCTTTCGTCTGTGTAGATGGGCTCATATCGCCCATCCAATTTGAAGTTAAAATATTCCCACAACAAGACATTTGGCTTTGTAATCTTATATTTTTATTCCTAATTTGTGTTATTTTGTGGCACTTTACACTGGCGGGGCGACTCTCTAGGCTCTCTCTGGCCAAAAAAAGATTGTGAATGACTGAAAAGGGGGGTCCCTCTGTTCAGTTAATTCCACTGTTAAATAAACACACTCAGGTGCTGAGAGCAATGCACAAAGTAAGAGGTCTTTCTTCCGGTTTGAAGCGGGAGACGAACAAATGCAAGGCTCAACAATTATGATTGGCGAACATGTCTATCACTCAAATGCCGGTGAGGGCGGAAAAGAAAAAAAACCTCAGCCCCTTGCGGTTATTTACCGCACTAAATAAAACCTCAAAGTCGATTCGATGTCGATTACCGTAATTTCCGGACTATAAGCCGCACCTGACTATAAGCCGCACCAGCTAAATTTAGGGGAAAATACAGATTGCTCCATATGTAAGCCGCACCCGACTATAAGCCGCAGGGTTTTGATGTGTAATTACCGTAGTATATAGGGGTTCCTGCTACCACGGAGGGTATTGTCGGGACAGAGATGACTGTTTGGGAACGCAAAGCGTCCCATTTATTAACAATAAATCTTTCAATCATTCACTCAAACTTTCACATCTTTGACATGGCGAACAGCATTTGTGCAGAGTACAAATAATACAACGGTGCAAAGTAATACAAAGTGCTCGCCTGTACGTTATCAAAATAACCAGCCTACCGGTATATGAAAAGTCAGTCTTTAATAATTTTGTCATCGTCTTCCTCCTGCATACTAAAACCACCGAAATCCTCTTCGTCGGTGTCGGAGAAGAACAGGCCGTAAATAAGCCGCACCCTTGTATAAGCCGCAGGGACCAGAACGAAGGGAAAAAGTAGCGGCTTATAGTCCGGAAATTACGGTAATCATGCAGCCCAAGACGATAGCAGTAAAAGTTCTAATGTATCTAATTTATATGGTGTATACCAGTGGTCCCCAACCTTTTTGTAGCTGCGGACCGGTCAACGCTTGAAAATTTGTCCCACGGACCGGTGGGGGGGGGGGGGTATTTTTACGGACTGTATACCTGCAGGCTGTATTGATCTATATTGATATAGAATGTATATATTGGGTTTTTTATGTTGATTTAAAAAAAAAAAAAAAAAATTATTATTTTTTATTTATTTATTTTTTAATTCTTGTGCGGCCCGGTACCAATCGGTCCGCGGACCGGTACCGGGCCGTGGCCCGGTGGTTGGGGACCACTGGTGTATACTGTGCAACCCTTAATATATATTCAGTTCAGTTTCAGTTTATTTTGAACATGCATAAAATACAATTACAATGTAGTGCATCACATATTTCCAGTTGTTTCATTACAGCATGTCTGAAAAAGAGTAGGAAGAAGCAGAGCTTATTTAAGCCTACCCCTTTTCCTATCATAGCAGTTTTATCCCATTTATTTGGGTAACAAAACAGTGAATAAATAAATAAACTATAAGTAAACTAACAAATATTAAATACATCAATAATATTGAAAATGGATGGATGGATAATCCTTCTATATTTTTAGACTGTTCAACATGTCATAATTGTTCTTCTTTGTACTTTGTGAACACTTGAACAGTTTCTTAAAGTGAATCATATTAGTGCTTTGTTTGATTTCCTTGCTCAATCCATTGGGATTGAATTCCACACACTGATATGTACGTGCATACAAATGTGTTAAATTAGATTTTCCTTAAAAGTTATATTTCTCCTCTTTTGTTGAGAATAATTGTTTGGTAATTTTTGGGGAGCAGGTTATAGTTTGCTTTTTACATAATTTTTGAGATTTGCAAATGCACCAAGTCATTGAATTTCAATATTTTTGATTCAATAAATAAAGGGTTTGTATGTTCTCTATATCCAACAATATGCATTATTCTAATTGATCTTTTTTGTAACACCGTTAGTAAATGAAGCATACATTTGTAGTTATTTCCCTATATTTCTGCACAATAACTCATATGGTAACACTAGCGAGCAGTTGAGAATATGAAGTGATTTTTGGTCCAGAATATATTTTGCTTTTTTCTCTATTGACATGTTTCTTGCTACTTTATGTTGTATATTTTTTACATAAGGTTTGCAGTTCATTTCATCATCTATTATTATACCCAAAAATGTCGGTTTCCTTCACCCTTTCAATATCTACTCCATCTATTTGTATTTGTCTTTCCCTTCTGTTACCAAATAGCATTATTTTAGTTTTACTAAGATTCAAAGATAGTCTGTTTTTGTCAAACTATCTTTTTAATTTGTTTATTTCTTCTGTTGTTTGTATTAGCTTCTGTGTGTTCTCTCTGAACATAACGCAGCCGTGTCATCTGCAAATAGTACTAACTTTAAAGTCTATTGTAACTTTACAAATATCGTTTGTATACAGATTGAACAATTTTGGTCCGAGTATTGATCCTTCAGTACGTCGCAAGATATTTTCAGCTCTGTAGTCGTTTGTTCTCCTATCTTCACGTATTGCTTTCTATTGGTTAAGTAGCTTCTTAACCAGTTCAAGACCAACCCTTTGATGCCATTTCGTTCTAATTTGTTTATTAAGATATTGTGATTAATTGTGTCAAATGCTTTTGTTAAATCCATAAACACTGCAGCAGCACATTTTTTGCCGTCTATTGCATGGGTGATCTCTTCCATTATTTCAATTTATGGCATTGATGTTGAAATGTTGGCTCTGTATCCGTATTGGTTGTCTGAGTGTTTCATATTTATTGATGAATGTGTTCAATCTGTTGTTAAACAGTTTTTTAATAATTTTATAAAATTGTGGAAGTAGAGAAATAGGTCGGTTGTTTGTAAATCTTAATCCTAAAACTATAGAAAAATTTAAAAAATTCCCCTCCAGATTCAGGTTTTTGATTAAAAAGCAACACTATTGATGATCCCATAAAAGGTCCCTGTCCAAGGGAACCTAAGTTAACTGCAGTTTATTTGCCCCCATTTTCACGAAAACACATTTCAGATTAAAAAATAAATAAAACAAATATATCACTATAGGTGGGATCCTTTTGGCACCTCATGATTCAATTACGATTCAGGAGCTATTATTAGATTAAAAATCAATTATTGATGCATTTTTATTTTATGTATATGGATGCATTTTTACATTTCTTTTAGTTTCACTAAATAACCTTTAATAACTCGCAACTTGTAAAAAGAGTGCAATTGTAAGAAGAAACAGTTCAATAAGTTGCCACATACAGTATATGCAAAACTGGAACATAAGTGCCCTAAAACAAAGGAGCTGGTTGGAACTCGGTGAGGTGGCTCGCTGCGGTCAGCCAAATTTTAGAACTGTCTGCATTACTTAATTTACAATAAATAATCGATTGACATTTACTAATCGATTTTACAAATCGCCCATGTCTGAATTGTGATGCATCTAAAAATGTATTATTTCCCCCACATGTATATATCTCTGTATAAAGTAAACTCATATCTCATTTGTGTTTTCTGTTTTACATAAACAAAAATGACTTTTGTTTTATATTTATAAATTTAAACAGCATAAGTTGATTATCCAATATAGTCTCTGTCCATTGAAAGGCATGTATGTTTTTCTGTTGTGTAAAATGTTGGTGTTTCATGCTTTCCACTGTGGAACAATTATACCATGGACACAAAAATACAAAATTTAGTGAGAACAACGTCAGCAGTAGCTTAAGCCTAAATAGCTTTGCAATTAATGTGGTTCTAAGCCAAATAAACACTTCCAGAATCCAAGATAGAGACTAGACCCTCGCTCCATGACAATCAATTACTCCTAGGTGGTTATCAGCTCGTCTGACACTGCCAGGTTCACTTTTCCCAGACTCCCAGCTGACTCCCAGTTTGTCTTTGAACTGCAGCATGCACGCTCCCGACTGCAGCAAGCGTCTTATCTTTTCCTGGCCAAACAGCCGCTGTCCAACAAGACAAGCAACATAAGCAGCAAAGATCACATTAGTTCAAATCACAAAAAAACACTCCTCTCACGACTAAGGGGATTTTCCGAACGGTAATGCTGCTCTTTGAGTCATATGATGTAGCCACTCAAGGTAGTTTCCGTTTTTATTATTAATTATTATATCATAATTATATTGTATATTAATAGAGCCTATAATAATACAGTATATTTTAAATGTATTATATGTAACTAATACTAATTTTCTACAACACTCCTTGTGTGTACATATACATACATATATACATACATACATACTTATATACACATACATATATACATACACATATACATTAGGGCTGAGCGATATATCGAATATACTCGATATATCGCGGGTTTGTCTCTGTGCGATATAGAAAATGACTATATCATGATATTTGAGTATACGTTCTCACACGGTTGCTTTTAGCTGCAGGCATTACACTTCAGGCATTTCTCACTCTCTTTCTTGTCTCTCCTTCTCACAGAGATAAAACAAGCGCACCTTCTTACATACGTCACATACTGTCGCGTGTGCAACGTCATACGCCCTCGCATGGGTAAAGTTAGCTGTGGTGCTAACCAGAGGTGGGACCAAGTCATTGTTTTGCAAGTCACAAGTAAGTCTCAAGTCTTTGCCCTCAAGTCTCGAGTCAAGTCCCGAGTCAAGACAGGCAAGTCCCGAGTCAAGTCCAAAGTCAAGACTGGAAAGTCTTAAGTCAAGTCCCAAGTCCTGCATTTTGAGTTTCGAGTCCTTTCAAGTCCTTTTAACCACAGACTAATATATTTACACAGATTGTGTATGCTTTTAAAACGCTGTATTTATTCATTAAAACAAGTGCATTTGAAATTGCAGGAAAAAAACTGATATTGCACTTCATAATAGCACTATTAACCAGTCATTTTAAACATTTAACTCATTCCTTTACAGAATAAACACATTGGAAAAAACTAATGCAACTGTACTTATTTGCACAAAAGTGTTAACATTGTATTTCCATGGCATATTGCATTGTAACTAGTTCCACAGCAGTTTCTATCCTGTTCTTACCTTATTTCATTGATCTCATCTCATACGGTATGTGTGTTGATGTGTGCGTACACATGAAAAACATAAATACACGAACATAACAATGAACAGAGGTGGTACTTTTTAGATGTCAGGGCCCTTTGCAATATGTACACATTCTTAATATAGTATACATTTTAACTGACCTTTATTTGACTATGTTTGTCTTTTTGTAGGTGGCTAAAATATGATATTGACCGCCGTCTAACGTTACATTACTGTGTGTGATACATTGACTTACGTAACGTTATGCAACCCTGCTTAAAAAAAAAATCACTTGACAAAAAGTATGAATAAAGTAGCAAACTGCAGTGGACGCAACAGATTGCCGTGTTTGCAATGACGTTATAACCATAGACATCTTATAAGTAGACGCAGCATTGGCTGCTGTGACGTGAGCAATTTGGCCGCCATCTTGAAGTGGTGATGAGGAGCCGGCGAGCAGCCTAAACTGACAGTTGACAGGTAGAAAACAAAGATGCCGAGCTGGTGTTCAGCGTTTTCCTGCTCAAATGAGCGGACTGTTGAAAATAGGAATCGGGGGATTACTTTACACAAGTAAGATTTGACATTAACGTACTATTGGTTGCATTTTGTGAAAAGAATATTAGCACAGAATTGAGAAGGAGCAAAGATCTTCAATATTTGTATGTGAAAATCACAAATACATTTTCTGTTGGAGGATGACCCCCTACAGGGGTTTGGTTTACAAACTTTCAGCCCCACCTAAAACCAGCCGCCACTGATTATGATGCATTCTCATTTTAGGCTAAATATAAGACAATACTTTCTTAACAGTATAATTGTAACTAGGAATAAGTCTTCAAGTAATAATATTCAAATACTAACATTGTTGGGTAAAACAGAAAGTGGTTTTATTCTGAATCCAGTAAAACAGATTGGTAGTTTTAGCTGATATAAAGACTTGCAGGTGTTTATATATGTTTATGTTTAAGTATTTGGCAGAGGCTTTTATCCAAAGCGACATACATAAAAAATACATATAAAACAATCACTGTAAACATTATCATTTAAGGGAAGAATGTAATACAAAATATCAATACAACGTGTCAAGACAGAATAAACTCTCTGCTGCTGCAGCAACAGAAATACAGTCTATAGGTCCCTAAGTTGTATAGATATCTAATGTATTCATACATTGTTTATGTAGGATATACGCATGTATATATAACCTAATCATATTGTTTCTTCAACTTAAAAATAGCTGACCGTTTTTTTCCCCCTTCTCTGCGATTATATTCCCAGTTTTGATCTCAGACATCTGGTCACTTATAGCATATACGAATATTCTATTACTGTTAAGCAAACTATGAATAATAAAACACACCAAAACATGTGTCCGTTATCATAGCTACACGTATGACAAAAAACCGCGTGAAAATCAGTGGTATTCAGTGAGGTAAGATGAATTAAATTGTGCTGACAGTTCATTGCTCCTGCCAAATGAATTGCACTGATCATCACTCCAAGATGGCGGCCCCGCGTCTCGTCAGCACCAGTAGGCAGTAGCGCTCGATGCTGCGTCTACTTATAAGATGTTTATGGTTATAGCGTTAGCAGTGAGTTTACAGCCTCACTGATTTAACTACACAGCAAATAAAAGTCACGTTACTTAGCCAATAAACATTAGCTTACATTCAAAACGTACCCTTCTTTGTGCATCTTCAAATGTCGAACGAAGTTGGAAGTTGTTGAGTCTCCGTCTGTAATATTCGAACTGCATGTTTAGCATACTGCAATTCGTTTTTTGTTGACCAAGTCGTAGTTTTTATACCCAAACGAAACCAACTTTGGTATAAATCTTTCTCACTGGCGTAATGTTTGACAACTCTTGTTCGGTGGTTGTCCTGCAATTTGATTGGATGAAGGCTGTGGGATGAAAACAACGTAGATCTAATTTGATTGGCTATTGTACTGAGAGCACACACACTGAAACGGAGCACACACGCTGATAGATAGACAGACACGTACAAAATGAAAGCTACGGAGCGCTTCTGAATAACTTTTTAATCTTTGGGTTTTGGGGAAAGTAGCAAGTCATGTCAAGTCAAAAGGCTCAAGTCAAAGTGAAGTCACAAGTCATTGATGTTAAAGTCTAAGTAGAGTTGCAAGTCTCTTTACTTTTGTCAAGTAGAGTCTAAAGTCATCAAATTCATGACTCGAGTCTGACTCGAGTCCAAGTCATGTGACTCGAGTCCACACCTCTGGTGCTAACGGTGTGGTGCGAGTGGTAATACGAGAGAGAGAAAGATGTGAATCTGGTAACAAATGAAGGAAGAAGAATTGATTCCCAAGAAAAACAGCACGGGGTCCATCGTCAGGCGGTGGTTTAGCTTCAAGCGGGAATGTGTTGAACAGACAACCGTAATATGTCAAGTATACGGCAAAAGCGTTGCTACAAAAAGTAGCATTACTGCTAATTTGTAGCATCATTTGAAAAGTCACCCGTTAGAGAATGAAGAGTGCTTGAAACTCCGCATGTCAACATCTCCGCCGGTGCCACACCAACAAAATGCCCAAGCAACCATTTCCAGATCAACACAGTATGAAAAAAATAGTCAACAAAAGAAGGAGATAACGTCCGCAGTTACCTACCACATAGCGAAGGACATACACATTTGATTTACTATTATGCAGCTCATTTTTATTTGACAGTTATTGAAATATATTGTGTGACATCATGCACAAAAGTGCACTTTATTTGTTTTAAACTATTGAAGTGGCGTTGTGTACAAAAAGTGCACTTTCTCATTTAGTGTTTTGATATGTTATCTTAGTGACATCATGCACAAAAGTGCACTAATAGCTTGTTTTAAAATGTCTGACAATCTTGCACTTTCTGTTTTGGAAATGACATGAATGTTTGTGCCACTGCTTAATAACTGTTTAATAAATACAGTTTTGGTAAATTGACTTAAATGTGATTTCCCTCTCTGCATGAAAGTTTAAAATGAGCATATAGTAATGCAGTATGAACAAGAATGTTTTAATGTAGACCAGGGCTGGGCGATATGGCCTTTTTTTAATATCTTGATATTTTTAGACCATATCGCGATACATATCTCGATATTTTGCCTTAGCCTTGAATGAACACTTAATACATATAATCACAGCAGTATGATGATTATATGTGTCTATTTCAAAACATTCTTGTTCATACTGCATTAATATATGCTCATTTTAAACTTTCATGCAGAGAGGGAAATCACAACTAAGTCAATTTACCAAAACTGTATTTATTAAAC